>NC_090051.1:8288326-8588377 GCF_038355195.1 Osmerus mordax | reverse complement strand
ACGAAGAGGAAGACGAATTGTTCAACCTGGAGGATGGCTTGGACATTGAGTTACCAGATGACGAGGGAATTGGACCGGTTCTCCAGGTGATTGTTTAACGCACTGGCATGGTTTTATTGCAAACAATTGCACCTACAGAATTCAAGTTACCTTGTTCTGACAGCTGTTTTTTATTTCAGTTTGATTATGGTGCCTTGGCAGATGAGCTGTTTCAGCTCGCCAGTCGTAACAACACTCCTAGCTTTAACCGCCAGAAACTCTACAAAGTTATCAAAATGTCAGTATCACCTCCTGATCCCTCATATTATGAGTAATATATATATACTGTTACAATGCTACACACACACATGAGCCATCTTTTGAATTGTAATGTATTCTGACTGAGGATTTATGCGCTTTTCTCCTTTAGGCTGCGGGATCTCAGCGAAGGTAGTTCTCCATTAATTTATCGATATTCCTATTGATTAATGACCATGGCATCTGAGTTTGCTCTTATTCTCCATCTCCCCCACTTTTTTAGGAGCCTTTCCACAAGATGAATACCCAGAGGAGGTATCAACGGACGAGGATGACGATGAGATGTTTGGAAGCAGGAAGAGGATGAAGAGGGAGATGGGCCTAGGGGAGAAGGAGGAAGAGAATGGTGTGAAAAAACTCAACGGTAACTCAAAATAGTGGCCTGTATAAGCATTTGTGGCAATTTAGTTTTGGTTCTCTACTCCAGTACTTATAGATTCTTTGTAGGGGTATAACTATCCAATCTGTAATCGATTCATCGACCAATAGCAAACAAATTGGTGACATCAATGTGACGTATAAATGCATTTGTTAATTTTCACACCCAACATCCGTGAGATTACTGTCGACACTACTATGCAGTAGGTGGCGAGATGCGGTTTAAGATTGTTGCAGTCTGCCAATTAAAGCCTTGCTTGGGTGATCTACCAGTTGTCGAACGACAATGAACATGCCCAGACAAAATGAGACAGTACCATGGAGTGAAAAGGAGCTTTAACAGTGCTAAAATAATCTGTCAAAATAATGTATTTATGCTTATAATTGTCTTTTATGCACTTTCTTAGGAAAAACTAAGAACAAGTCAGAAAATTCTGAAAAAGGCAAACCAATAGAAGCCAAGAGTGATGCCACCAGAATGAAGAAAAAGAACAAGGAAAAAGAAAAGGGACAACATGCCGAAGAGCATAATCAAGAGGTAGAAGAGTCAGAGGTTAAAGCATCTGAAGACTCAGTCCTGCCCGCTTCATCAGTTTCACAAAGAACGAGTGATAAAGACGTAAAGAAACTAGTGCCCTTACTGAGCTCTACTGAAGTAAAGACTGAAACCACTGCCCTATCAGAAGCCAGAGAGACTGATACTACCATGGATAACCAATCAGAAACACCACTGGCCACCACAATAGTCGTGGGGAGCAGATTTTGTGTGACATTCACTGAGGCAGCTGAGGGCAATCAGAAAGACCAATCAGAAATTATGGCTATAATGGAAGAGCCACTGAACAAGTTAGAGACTGTGTTTGTAGCCACTGCTTCTTCAAAGATTAGAAGGAAGAAAGCCTCTGACCCAAAGGTGGAGGAACTTAGTGTGGAGGTTGCCGAGGCAGCGGAAGGCCAGTCTGGTACCCAGGAGGAGTCCATCACGTGTGCAGCAGAGCCACAAACTGTTACTCAGACTCCTATAGCCAACATCCCTGGAGGCAAGAAGTGCAGAAGGAAGAGTAACAAACAGCAGGAATCTGAGAAAACGACAGCAGAGAGAGAAGAGAGTCTAGAAACTGAACTCCAATCTGCTCCAACTAACACTGAGGAACCCCAAACAGAAGAAGCTCCACTGAAAACCAGAAAGAGAGCTAGAAAGCAGAATGTAGTGACACAAGAGGAGAGTGCAGAAACAAATATAACACCTGCTGAAACATCAGGGGACATAGACAGGACACATACTGAGGAGACAACTGTTAATGCTGTTCATTTGAAAAAGAGGAAACGGGTGTCAAAGGCTAACTACCAGGTGGCTGATGAGGATGGTGAAACACCGCCAGAATCAGAAACCACCTGCCCAAGGGGTTGGGTCACAGCGATGACGACCATTAAAAACACACACAAACACCAGTCCACCATCCAGAAACGAGAGACCAAAGATCAGGATCAGCCAGCTGTTGACAAGGGCTGTGTTGGTGATGGTGAGGTACCAGCAGAGAATGAGCTGCTTGTGACTCTGAAGAAGGTCAAAAAGAGAAAAACATCTGTGATGATGGAGGTGGCCAAAGAACTTGAGGCAGTGGGGGAGGAGGCTGCTCACCTGAGCACTCAGCCTGAGGTGGAGCCAGGAGACAAAAAGCCCAAATTGAACAATGTAAGCATATGTGTTTGCTGTAGTAAACCTGTCCTCTATTTTACACACTCTTGTATTCTAAGTGATAAATTGATTGCAGCAAATTTAACTTAAATACGGTCAATTTATTAAAACTTTCAGGACGGACAGGAGCCGACCGCCACAATAAACACCAAGAAGCTGCAGAAGACTATAAAGGACAAAGCTGGCTCAAGGAATGACTTCATTATCTTCCAGAATAACGCCACCATCCCAACACCTCTCTTTTATAAGACTGCCAGTGGAGGCTCCAGCACAGATTCAGCCAGTAAGAAGGTAAATAACTCATGGCTAGTATGTTGGGCTTCATCTGCTTAATAATTAGGATATTGTCTTAATTATTTGGTACATTATTTGTTATATAAAAGGAAGAGAACCCTTCAAAAGTCTTCTGGATGTAATCACCAGAAAGTCATTTTGGAACAATTATGGAATGTTCTTGGCTATGATTCTTATTCTATGCCAGTCTTATTCAAATAAATATCTTAATTGCTGCTAAGTTTAAAAAATACATTAAAGAGCAAACTTCAGGGGCTTGCATACATGTCTTACAGAAGTGTCAGATACCAAAATCTGAATCCAAGAAGGTAACATTTGGCCTGAAAAACAACAAAACTGCAGGTAAGACGCCATTTACAAGCAGCTTTATTTTTACATTATGTCCAATAAGACATGGACATCTGTCCAATATAATTGTTTTCCTTGACTGACTTATGATCCATAGTCTGAGGTTTTGATATTCTTTACCTTTGACATTTCACTGATTTCTTCACAAACGTGTCATACAGAGTTCAGGAAAAATGATCGCAGCCTGCTATTGAGTCCAGAAGGGCCATCTCGAGTGCCCTTTGACCCCCAACAGAAGCCCCTGTTTGGAGTCTTAAAGTCCCCTGCATTATCTTTTACCGGCAGCACCAAGAGCATCCCTAACGGACGTCCCACTGCTGCTGACTTTTTCTAGTTCTTGGGTGGGCATGACTGACCATGGATTAAAATCCCAGCGAAAATAAAACATTTTACAACCATGTCTTTCATCGAGTTTGACAAACAGGTTTTTATAGGGTTTATGTTTCGATGTTTTTTGGCTGTTCTAAATTAGCAAACATTTGAATAAAACTTATATATTGATAAAACCAGACTCATAATCAGAAAGGGTTGAACAGCAGTTTTACAGAGTGGTACATGTAGGCATAGGTCCTCCAGTGATGATTCTATAAATCATTTTGGGCTTTATAATGTTTTGGGAATCAGGGGTGTTGCTAGACATAAAGCTTTACTGGGGCACAGGCCCTTCATTACTCAAATCAATTTTTCTTGTGCTTGCTGTGTGCAGGAAGTGTACAACACAATGCACTATACAAACTTGCCTTGCTTAACCCAGTATACGTACAGTTAAGGGGCTTAAGTTTGATATTAGCGTTGTCAGTTACATCAATAGGTAATGCGAGCGTGCCAGCCAATTATTTGTTTTTTGAAAGGTTTGAGCGCGAATACTGTTTTTGTGCTTCATGTAATATGTTAGATTCATGTTTGTCAAAATAAGGTGATCGGTAGGCCTTTTATTTAGAAACTTTTAGTTTCGTAATGTTTTCTTAGCTTACCTCAATTCTGTGTGCCGCTGCAGTGGCTATCAGTGTGTGGACATGGAATTCTGTGGCCACGCATCAGTTTGTATTTTTAGTTAAACTGTTGATTTTACATGTGTTGATTGGGATACTGAGCTTATAAATCTAAATTAATGCACCGACTAATAAAGTAAATTGTTCAAACGCTTTTTTTTTTTTTTTTACTGGGGCCAGCAGAAATATACAGGGCAGCGTCGGAAATACACGAGGGCAAAGGGCAAAAATGCCCCTAAGAAATATCATTTTGCCCCTGATATCACTAGGAGAGGGGCAAAAATTGCCCCTGTTACACACTCCCCTTCTGACGGAGGAGACCGAAATAAGCCTCTGCGTCTCCGTTTACGGATGGGCGGGCGCACGGATACGGACGGATAGATTTCGTTTATGGTTCTCCATAGGCTGTGGGTGCTGAAAACAATTCACCGCCAGAAGAGTAGGTGGCGCTACGTTTTTTTGTAAGTCGTCGAGTGTTTATTTACCTAGGTTATCGAGAAGTCGGAGCAAATTTACAAATTTGCCGTTTCATCAATAAAATCTGCACATTTTCAGCAACTACACTGCCAATTTCTCGTCACATTTTAATTCAGATGCTGATTTACATGTACTGTTTAGCTGAAATATGAATTGTAAAAACTCAATGGCGGTCAAAGGATTTTGTTCTCTTGTTGGTCACGGCAACCGCGCCCCTGACGCAAGCGGTTCTTAATACGGACCAATCACAGCCAAGGGGTATCTATAAAATGACAGACGGACGGATAGTCAGGAAAATCAGGAGGTGCACGTAGAGCTCTCCGAGGGGCTCGGAGAGGGCGTTCCCTGTCTCCGTAAAAACGCAGAAGTATAAATCGGCCTTTAGAAAATTCAGGAGGTGCACGTCGAGCTCTCCGAGGGTTGACGGAGAGCTCGTAGAGGGCGTTCCCATGTGTCCGTTTTTCGAAAAACGCAGAAGCATATATCGGCCTTAACGCGCCGCCACACGTGGGCACTACAATGTGGTTGAGGAGGTGAGGTGGTGTGGGAGACCAAGCAGACAAACAAGGGGGTACCGTTCAGAACTAGGTTTATTACAAACCAAAACAGGTAAATAGGAAAAGGGGCTGGGCGGAACCAATAAGCAAAGAAATTAAATATCCAAAAGACCCCTAAGCTTTATAGCCTTCAGTACCTAGGCTCACTACCTAAAATAAGTACAGGGGGTGGTCCGCCCAGGGGGGTGTTCCATCAACGTTGATTAAAGATCCTGTAAAGTGGACCTGGAAACAAGTTTTAAGTTCGCCACACCACAGAATAATGTGTTATTAACTACCCATCCAAATTCGAATTAAAAAATAACACTGACAAGTATGTTAAATTAGGCTTTGAAATCGTGAAAAAATCAGCAGTCTTCTCTGCTTGAGACTGGGGGGGCGTGTCGCCTGAAGGAGCTGAAGCTCTGCCCCTCGCTGCCTAGTGCCTACCTCGGACCCAGATAATGGACGCTATGGCAAGCCGAACAAAACCGTATAGAATTAGAATGTATTTGTTCAATGACTGGAGTCAGGTGGCTGAGCGGTGAGGGAATCGGGCTAGTAATCCGAAGGTTGCCAGTTCGATTCCCGGTCATGCCAACTGACGTTGTGTCCTTGGGCAAGGCACTTCACCCTGCTTGCCTCGGGGGAATGTCCCTGTATTCACTGTAAGTCGCTCTGGATAAGAGCGTCTGCTAAATGACTAAATGTAAATGTAAATGACTGAAACATACAGATGCATATAAATGAAATGTTCCCCTGAGCTGTAACAGTAAAAATGGATACCAGTGACAGCAGACAGTGAGCTCTCCAACTAGGCTACTTCTAACACATTAGCTATCATTTCACCAAAATACCATCATTCTACACCGAGTAGCCTAATATCAATTTAGCGGTTTGCACTAACTCATAGCAGAGATACCTCTGGAAAAGTTATCTAGTATAATTATGACAAGCACACAGAACTGAGTGATGAACTGCTGGCGGCGGTGGATGGTCCAGGTGCGACCGGAGGATGAACGGCCGGAGGGGCGATGCTCGGTACGGCTCCGCGCTGCAAGAGAAGCCGTGTGTTGGTGAACCCTGTCTGTCTCTGGTCCATGTTAAAACTGTCCGCCGTGACATGGTCAGTGCAGAGGCGGCTGTTGGAGTTTATATGAAGCTTTCCATGAGCGTGGCTCTTCACAAAATCTATCCACCTATTTTTCCTTTCATTATCGATAGGGAACTTAAATGGCGTTGCAGCGCAGCTGGAGTTCTTGCATCCAGGGAAGATGCAGTTGCAGGTGGTGGGAGACATCCTGAAGCTAGCTAGCTAGCTGATGTAGGCTACCATAACAGTACAGCAGGAGGAGCCATTCAGTGATCTGACGTAAATAGGGCGAAATGACGTACATAGGGCATTTTTTGGCTCCGCCCATTAAAACCTGAAAAAAGTTTTTGCGCTTTACACATGCTTTCAGGAACTCATTTCACACGTATATAATGTATTTAGAAGGAAAACATGGAATTTACTTTACAGGATCTTTAAGGAAAAGCGAGACTTATTTCGCCAAGTCTCACTTACTTTAGCGAGAGTTCCGTTCCATTAAGGTGGCTTATTTTAGTTCTAGCTACGTAACCAAGGTAACTTATACTTCGGAACTAGCCTGGTCCGTGTCAGGCTAAAAGTCAAGCTAAACTAAAATGTGTTGCAAATAATTTAAAACAGGCGGATCTCAAAAGACAGTTCCGTCGAGTAAATTCCTGCGCGCAAAGCACTTTAGTCCGTGTTCGGAAACGTAAATTCAGACTTTTTGAAGTGCAGACATGAATGATTTACGTGTTTACTTCATCTCCAAAAAATATATTAATTTAAATAAACAAGTTAAGAAATAATGTCACTTTAACTGTTTTCAAAAGCCATTGGTTAATTGACATAAAATAAGGCCTTAGAAACTAAGCAGTGCATCTAGACAAGTTACAATCAATTATGGCGTATCCTTCTTTGACAACCCTGGGGTGGATGAAGGTGCTCAGATTATACAAAGAGCGTTTATCCCACCAGCCCCAATGGTCTTCAGAGACAGAAGTAATGCTTCCCTGACCAGTATCTGTGGAAGAAGTATAGGTTCCGCAGACCCAGTATAGTTTATCTAGATTGAATTGTCATTCTTAAAAATTTTTATACATAAATATATATATATGAAATAATATGAAAAGAGGATCTTGGACAACTGAGCAATTCCTTTCCCTTTCTCCTTTGCCTGGGTAAGACGCTTCTGACGTCGTCTCTGGTTCAGGAGTGGCTTGACACGAGGAATGCGACAGTTGTACACAGCAAATATGAGTTAGGGACAGTGTTGAATCGAGAGTGTTGGTGTTGTTACAACACCACAGTTATAAAATAGCACTGCTTGTGTTGCCTGTGACTCATTTAGTTGTCAAATCAGAGTGTATTTTTCACTGATGTTAAAATTAACGCCCATTGGGTAGGTCAAAGCCACGCCCTCACATAACGTATCCTTGGAAAACGGCAGTTGGGAAACGGTCTCATAATTTTTCCACCTGCGCCATTTTCTTTCACGCGAGGAAGACAGTACATTTTATCACAGGGTAAGCGAGACTCTCTCAATCACATAATCACGCAATTATCATGTTTATGATAAATTATATGTGTTTCTTAACTTCTGCTTTTTTAAGTTGTAACCGTCTGTTTATTGTATTGAACTAAATAGCAATTAGCTAAATGAACAAGACCTAGCCTAATAGCAACTCAGATTCCACTTCCAGAGCAAGGTGCTTAGCTACAGCCGTCAGGTAATGAACAGACTGTCTAAACGCCAGTATATGGTATGCTGAACTGGAAAAAACGAAGTTAGTAGGCTGTGCTAGTTATGTAAGAGTTGATAGTTAAAATGTGCCTGTGTGTTTGGCGCGGGTATTGCTAGGCTAACTAGCAAGCTGGCTAACATAGACAGCGACATGTGGTTGCTGCATGCTGAGATAGCTAACTAGTAAAAACGTGTATGCTAGATTGGCGCGACATAATTTGACAATTACTCCATGTCTGTCAGTAGTTTTATTTCTTAACTGATGTTGTTAATATCCGTTTAGAAAAAAATATATATCTGTGTGGTCGAGACCTGAAATTTGTGCTTTTAAAACTTTTTTTTTTACACAGACATGCTGGTTCAAGTGGAGTGCAAGGGAATCCTGAAATGGGTACGCGTACCCATGAAGGATGACAGCTATGATTACCTCCAATTCATCCAAGAAGGTAAGTAAAGGGGCAGCCCACTGATTTTTCACGTCACACCTATTATTGCATGCTAATCTGAGTATTTTACCGACTATAAACCGCAAATTGTATAAACCTCATTACAGTTTTTTATGTTATCATCCGGTTTATATCGTCATATCGCAGAGCCCTATAAGTAGCACATTACTAACTACCAGGTGCCTAATAGTCCAGTGACATACAAATGCATTTCCATATACAGGCTGCACCGGCCGCAGACATTTTACTAAATCACTGTATTAACTGTGGCTACCCAGGTAGCCAAAATGGTTTTGCCCGATCATGGCCCAGATACGGCAGGCCAGAAGAAATTACTCGGCCAAATCTGGTTTGAATGACGCCCCAGAATCGGCCCAAGTACACTGGCCCGGGTCCGTATTTCCAACATTGGGCCGGAATCACCCCGACAAAACTGCCAAAACTAGCCCATATGTTAGCCAGTTGACAGCCTGTAAAAAGTCATGACGGATCAATGCCAGAATATTTCAAAACCACATATATTACGTTGCCAACTTGCTTGAAGCAGGTCCTGGAGACTGCATGAATAAAAATGGGCTCTTCCTTTTACCAATGCAATATTAGCTTTTAAAAAAGAAATTGACACTTAGGGCCTACACAGAGCACAAAATAAAAAAAGAAATGTGTTCATTGTAACACTGAAACTCTAGTTGTAATGATTATCTTTTGATATTTAGAGTTAACACAAATTATGATAATATTGTGGCAATCCCTCCTGCATTACCCCATACCTAACCCCATAATTACCATGTGCTACTTTTCAGTAGCAAATATTACACCATGCATATCCATTTTTAAGAATTTATTTGAATAAATACAGTTTGTGTATGTGTGTGTACTGACCGCAGCCTCCTCAAGCATGCCCCTTTGAAGCTTGAGATGTACCCTATAAGATGAATATAGAGAGAGAAAAGGAGAGGAGGGAAGGGGCAGATAAACATGGTTACTTACACAGTCAGATAGATATATAGACAGCCAGATGCTAGAAGGATATATACAAATAATATACACACACATACACGGTATATACTGTATAGACAGATTTGAAACAACATTTGGAACACATCTTACTAAGAATTAGCTTGTCTCATTGCCCGCTCTTGTCTTCCTCCATCTCGGTCCGATGCAAGCTGCAGCCACCTTTTAATAAACTTTTCTACATCTCCATCGGATGCAGATGCAGTACTTGCATTGCATCGCACAGATTCTTAAGAAACAAACAAAAAAACGTAATGGAACAGGCAGGTTAAGGCCAGACAGGAAAGTGAATAAGCATACTAGGCAAAATGTTTGTTACTTTATGGTGTTTCTTATTTCTGCCTTATAATACTAAAATAAAACTTACTGAGGACAACATCTTTAATGGCAAGTGGCTCAAAGCCATACTTGCCATTTAACCCTCGCCAGTTGATTTGCTTTGCTAGTTTATTTGTCATTAGTTTGGCCATTATTCTCCATACTGTCTCCTTTATTGTCAACCCCCCCGCCAGCCCAAAAAAGGTGACCTGAAAGAGGAAAATAATTGCCCCCATTACATTTACATTTAGTAGACGCTCTTATCCAGAGCAACTTACAGTAAGTACAGGGACATTCCCCCCGAGGCAAGTAGGGTGAAGTGCCTTGCCCAAGGACACAATGTCAGTTTGCGTGACCGGGAATCGAACTGGCAACCTTCGGATTACTAGCCCGCTTCCCTCACCGCTCAGCCACCTGACTCCTTAGCTCATTATCTTATAATAATTATTATAGACACTGAATCTATAATATCACATATCTTTATTTTTTTCATTAAAAAGAACCATATGTCAAAAGTCTCAGCAAATATCAATTCAACAAATACATGAACATTCACATACCAATTTTCGTTTGTATTCCACCTGTGAAGCAATACTCTCCTCAAGCTTGATCAGTTCATCCAGCGATGTTAATGGAATGCCAGAAACATCTGGCACCTCCATTGGTTGACGAGTTGTTTGCAACTGTAGCAAAATCATTTGCTGTTGATGCTTGATAGTCTCCATTGTCGTCAAAATGTCACGGAGAATTGCTGAAAAATACAACAAAAACACCCACCAAGTTAATACCTGGGCATATACTAAGGGCAACAGGTTAAGACACAAGCAGTCAGACATGTTTTTAAAAGTATATTCAAATACAAATTAAGCCCATTACAAATTAAGCCCCATACAACCTTTTTGAGAAATGAATACGTTTTTTTGTAATAATTGCTGTTTAACACTTACGATCACACATGGGCTGGTTGTTTACCCTGGGCCGGTCAGGGGTTGCCATGCTAAAGTTTTGTCTGGGGACACTTGTAGCAATGGCTGGTCTGGTGGGCTGGTTGTTTACCCTGGGCCGGTCAGGGGTTGTCATGCTCAAGTTTTGTCTGGGGACACTTGTAGCAATGGCTGGTCTGGTGGGCTGGTTGTTTACCCTGGGCCGGTCAGGGGTTGCCATGCTCAAGTTTTGTCTGGGGACACTTGTAGCAATGGCTGGTCTGGTGGGAGTTGGAGGAGCAATAACTGGTGCTGGGGGTAAACCTAAAGGTGCCCTGGTGTTTACCCCTCTGGGTTGAAGATGTGTGCTGTCATCTTCACTCTCTGAGTCCCAAATTCTGTTTGTGCCTCAATTGAACAAAATAAGTTGTGTTATAGGGATGATCTGCATTGGTTACTACCTCATTTATAATTATGAAGAGAGCAAACTCTGTCTTACCTTCTCTTCCTTCTCCTATAAGATGGATGTCAGCAGTGCCCTTGGTAGCAGCAGCCGTGCCTCACTAAATGTATCTTCATTAAAATGGAAACAATTAATTAAATGAAATTAATGCAATTAAATGCTTACATAAATCTAATGTCAATTGTGGTTGCTAACACTTTAATCATAATGAATTAAATTATACTTTTAGTTGCCCGGATCCTGATGTTATGATTTGCCCACGATTCTTCAGGTGGGTCTGCTCCCATTATGGCCCTGTTGCATTGCTCCCTGGCTTTGTAGGGAGGCCAGTAGCTTCTTCCATTTTCCTCCCAAGAGGCTGGAACAACTTCTGTGTCTCCCGTGTCCAAAAAGTCAACAATATGGTACATTGTCTATGAACAGAAAAGGAATTAGTCTACAGAATAAGGTCCTACTACAGCTAAACATATTTGTGGATAAAGTAAGTGTTAATTACTTCAAAGTATCTGTTTACTGAAGTCAAAGGCAAAGCTATGTTCTTAGTTTGTGGAGAACAGGTCGCTGTGTTGAAGGATTACAATTTGAATCGACACTAAGGGACTAAACACGCAGACAAATACAAGAACTTGACTGATTCAGTGGGTGCGGGCCGCTGATGGTTTGCTAGTTAAGCTGTAGACCCTTATGATCACCTGTCAGCTGTCCTTCGCATATCCACCTCAGACATTCAGCCAGATTTCGATACACTTGTTCAAGCCCACTGAATTTCTTTCACTGAACAAAATTAACTGAAAAAAGCATGTATTGCTTTTTGTATAAAGTTGATCAATTGCATATCTTTAACATAGCCTACTGCAAAACAACTTTTCAGTGTTTGTGTAGATTAACTTGTTAGAAATAAAATGAAACACTGATGTAATGATTGTTTTTGATTTTACTGTGTATTACATCTATAGTCTTTTCCTATTTGACCTACACCACAATTTCATATATTTATATAAATATTTACAGAATATCCTTATTCTTCTGATAACCAGTAGCAGCTAATGAAAATATATACTTCACTGAGAAAATGAATGAAAAGCAGAATTAAGTTCAAGTTATCGTTGATGCAGCCCTCCAACACATTTCAGGTTTCTCATGTGGCCCCTTGTAAAGATTAATTGCCCACCCCTGACCTAGACCATGGTATAACAATTTATTTTCATTGGTTAAATGCAGGTGCAAAGAACATTAAACAGTTAACACAAATTTTGTTTTACATGCCAAATGATAAAAAAAAAAACTAACATATATGATTGTAGAAAAGTTTCAGAAAAAGTATAAACTTTTACCTATGCTAACTTTATGTATAACATCTTTTGATACTCTATGCTAGACATTTTGTTCAGCACAAAAATAATTCAGGTTTTATACTCAGCCCCAACACAACACAACACTCAGCTCCCATTCATGACAAATGGAGCAATGGCATGCCTACAAATGTGTTCCTGAATGGAAGTAGTACATACTTGGTCACAGTCTCATCCATCCTAATGCATTTTAGTTCCTGGGATAAGTCTTTGAGAAGGAACACTCCCAACGGGCATGAATTTATCAGGTAGTCAAAGAAACTTGAACAATTATTAAACTCATTATACACCAAATATGGATCCCCATCAACCACAATGATATTCTGGACAATGCCTACCATACCATTATAACATACACAGTTATCTCCTGTGAACACCTTGACACAAAGGTGCGAAAGATGTATTTTTTGTACTGCAGGACTGGATATGTGATGTGTAATGGCAGTGGACCCTCACTGTGTGGCTTTCTGAGTTTGGTTTCATTTGGTGTATCTGCACTACAATCTGCATTTTCAAACTCTGACATGCGCCTTACAACTTGCGCAACTGGAAACTGAGGGCTGCGAATCATTTTCTTTATTTGACCAAGGTAGTTCTCAAAGGGAAACCCAGAAATGTTGTCCAAACACTGGCCATGTTCTTTAACGTCATCACTGAGATGAATAAGGCCGTGCACATTGTACACAAGATTCTCCCTGCCATAAAGCTGTCCAAAGTGTTGTACAAAAGATACAAGCAAAGTTTTTGCAAAATCGCAGAACTCCACACACAGTTTTGGACATGCCAATATGGATATGGCAACATAGAGCAGCATGAAGTTGTTGTAAACTGGTGCGCTAACAACATCAACTAGTGCAACCGGCCCAGTTTTCAATAAAAATTGTCTATATTCAGTTGCCTTCCATCTATGTCTCTCTTCAACAGATCTGGGCTTTCTGGCAAATTCTGCAGGCATGTGACATTTGAATGAAAAAAGTGTTTCTGACAACTGACTCACTTTTTTTGATGGCAAGCGGCACTTAAGACGGCCGTTGCTTCCTGCCCACAGCTCTAGGAGCTTCCTTGTGACTCCAAGGCAGACAAGGTGCATGTAATCATGGGGAAACATAGAAACCATTCCAATTCCAGTTTCAGTAAGAGGGGAGATGTCTGTGATGTTCCTCATCCATTTGAAGTCTGAAACTTTCATCAGTTCTAACAGGGCTTGTGCTGTCTGGAAAAGTCATTCTACCATCTACATGAACCCCATGTAATGTGCACTTATCACAGCCTGCATATCCAGTGTGATATTCTATGGCTTTTATGTATGCTTGTGCAGGAGCATCACACATCACTGATGTTATTTTTATAAACAGTGGTTTTCCTTTAAACGTAAAGCCAGCTGCTAAGATTTGTATCTCTGTCACTAGATCTCTCAAGTATTCTCCCAGAGGAAGAGGTTTTGATTTGCCAAAAAAGCAATCAAGCAAGGTTTTTTTAATCCTTGCACTAACCCCAAAATTGGCCACAACTGGATACATGAACTCTTGTAAAGCGCCCCAGCAGCCCATCAAAATTTAATTGTAGTTGGATTGTGTGCCGATCTGGAATTTTCAACCAAGTATTATTCAAGAAACGTGACAGAGCATTTACAATCCCAAAGTAATTAAGTAATTTCTATTAGTATGGAGGAGTGTTTTTGCATCCTTAGGTAGTGATGGGTGGTGATGCCTTAACACTGACAACAAGGCAGTCAATGCAACTAAAGTGATACTGTACTCCACAGCCCAGTTCATCAAGCTAGAAATTAGAGTTGGCTGTTGAATTTCATCATCGCTCTCAACCACATTTTCAAAGTCACCCACTGTCTCAGGATAGGCCTCTGCTGTGCACTCAGTGACCATCTCCTCCAAATTCTGACCACTATGATCATCCTTTTCCACTTCATCACACTCAGCAACTTGTTCAACACAATCAGGATAAGCACTTTCAACAGGATGATTAACTTCATCTACAGATGTAAGACTATCTGTAAAGTATGATTCTAAACGTGTCTTGACTGTGGCTGTTGACTTTCTTCGCAGATTTGATGACTTAACGTATTCAGAATAACGCTCAGTCATTATGGCCAAAGGGTAGACTACAGATGGTAAAGGAGATTACATTTGTGACAACTAAGAAGTCCAGATGTGCAGATGAATTTCAGAGCACCAGTCTTGGGCAAAACATTGAAAAAAAAAAAAAATGATGAACTTACAGTAGCCTACAAGGTTCCTTTGCCGATTGCGTTGGGCCTAGGGGTTAAACACATGAAGAAAATAAATGGATTGACCAAAATACACTTTAGAATTAAATATTGCTAAATGAGCTGATATTTTTCTACTTCTGTTGACTTACAACAAAAACGACTGCTGCCTCTGATTCCTGAGGCTGGTTCTGTGGTCAATTGTGTTGGTCCTAGGAGTTAAACACATACACAATTAGTAACATGAAGAAATGGATTGACCAAAATACCCGTTAGAATTAAATATTGCTAAATGAGCTGATATTTTTCTAATTCAGTTGACTTACAACAAAAACGACTGCTCCCTTTGATTCCTGAGGCTGTTTCTGTGGTCAATTGTGTTGGGCCTAGAAGTTAAACACATAGACAATCAGTAACACGTTTAAGCATTTCATTTATCATTTGAGAATGTCATTTATTGTTTGAATTTTGACAGGAATAATCTTCCATAGGCTACGCCTTCTGATGTGAACATAAATTACCTTTTAAAGTGTTCAGGATCCACTGTAATTACAGAGTGCACCAAAGCACGGAGAATGCAACTGGTAGAAGGACCACCTGACAGTAAGGTGGCAAAAGATATGAGTTGTTCTCAGGTTGTTGGTAGAATGTCAAACCAATTAAAAAATGCATTGTAGGTTTACATCTGACCTCTATTGCAGATGGTTTATGTAGCGCTTCATCAAAAACCAGGGGGTGAAGACATATTTAAAGAGTACAACAAAACCAAAGGCCTTTCTGATCAAACAAGAAAGAAACTTGTTAACATCTTGGTGGCAGATATGATCGAGAGTCATGGGTAAGTGACCAATAAATTGTAGTCTACTTCAGTAACTGAAATACTTGTTAAAATATCCATCCTCTGTTCTTAACCTTTTACACTGACCATGTTAAACATATTTTAAGTACATTTCACTAATCTAATCTTTGTCATGTTAGGAGGGTTCCAACAGTCAATGTCCGCATTACCTATGCCCTGGGAATAGTCACCCTTTTCCCCTATTTGAAGGATAAGGCTTCACCAACTGGTTATGTGAGTATTACATAGCAGGAACCCCTCATTTACTGTAATGTATTCATGTATAGAGACAATACTTATTTTAATGTTCTGCTACAGCTTTGATGGATATTAATATTCACAAAGTGTCTTGTCTCCTTCTTTTCTGACAGGAACATTACTATGATCCTCACAGTGGCTAGGGTTACCTGGCCTACAGATTGAAGATGGTTCAGCGAAAAAGTTCAAGTGTCTACAAGAGGAGCTCCAAGTCTGTTTATCAAGATGGCCCTAAGACCTTGCGCGAGACATCAACATCTGAGCAGCTGTCAGGTGATGAATGCAGAGAAGCGATGTCCGTAATAAAGCATTCAGCGGACCGCCCAGTTGTCAATGAGAAAATGAAGGCGACATTCAAGCACCGTCAGAAAATGCTACATGATCCAGACCAGTCTTCACTCATCCTAGATGACTTCCCCCGATTCTTGGATACACCAGGCTTGGTAAGAAAAATAGAGACTAGATTGTTATACTTATTATTAGATCATGTTTTGACATGTTTTTTTGTGTGTTAGATTGACCAAGACTTCACAATGCTCTTTGGAGAAGACATCTCAGGCAAGTTTATCGCAAAGTGGCCAACCTTCTACAAACCGAGGATTCTCACTGTCTGCAAAGGCCTTCACACTGGTACTGCTGTGGATGACCTTCTGTCTGAGGAATCAAATGATTATGGTAAGTGTACACAAATGTTTGTGTTCACCAGTATTCAATGCGCCTATGAGCTATGACTGTGTATACTCATAGGATGTGGGCGTTTGTCATTCTAATTCACTAGGATGGGACAGTGACTTGGCAGCTATCCTCATTCTCATTCACATCTTGCCTCCAACTGCAAAAGGAAAAAGACATGGGAAAATCAGTGCCACTGAAGCTGTTGACCATGTGGTCAAGTTCATGAAGGTATATATTCTAGACATAGATGATGATTGTTGCTTCGCCTCTTACATCACTTGATAGACCTATGATTTGTCATTTTTTTGGTCAGCTGTGTGTATCTCACCCCCTCAAAGCTATTGAAAGAAAACGCCTCTTAGTGAGGGATGGGTCGAAAATGGGTTGTTTCATCTTATTTTATTCATCATTGCATTTTCTAAATGTGTTTTACGGTTGTAATCTGGTCTTCAACATGCAATGTGTATCTCATTTAGAGCTGTTTAACACCTGACCAGCTTAAAGGAAGGTGGAAAATATTTTTTATCTTCGGTGTGAACAAAACACAGTTTCTAATTTCCCCTCCCTTTCTCTTAGGTGGGGACAAGCATGGTGACCTTCCTTGAAAAGGTTGGATCAGCACAGCCCTTCCTCCTCTGCGTTGGAGAAAAGAAGAATAGTATCCAGACGTTTTACGTCATCCTTGACCAGAAGGCCATTCCCTGCATGGCGCAGACAACTGTAGCTGCCTTCGATGAACTGTTTAAGAGCTTGCTGTAAAGCAGTATCTCTGATCGTACGATGTGTATGACGTCATTGACATTTTAAAAGGCTTTGTAGAACAGAAAGGCAACCTTAAAAAAAATCTAACACCCAGCAGTGTGTATTTTTTGGCTTCCCCTTTCAAATTCAGAATTCAAATTACTAGACAAAAAATTATATCCTGAGAAAAGTGGATTTTGAGGGGTATAGCTCCATAGACCTCCATTCATTCTGCACTCGCTCGTTAGTGCCCTCATATGGAACTCAAGTGGGATCTCTGGTTGTAGTCAGTCCTTCACTAACCAATCAGCATTCATTAGCAGAATGCTAGCGTGTTATGGGCAACAACGACCAGTGTTGCCACAGTTACTTTTAAAAAGTAACTTGGTTACGTTACAGATTACTTGATTTTAAAAGTAACTTAGTTACTTTACAAGTTACTTGATTTTAAAAGTAACTAAATTAGATTACAAGTTACTTTATTAGTTACATTCAGCAGCTGCCGACAACACCCCGGGGTGTTGGCGGCAGCCTCCTGCAGCCCGGCTGACTTGAAGCAGCCAATGGCATTCTCAACTCCAAGGCAGCCGGCTGTAGCCGGCTGTCGGCGCCGCCGATGCTGCATGAAGTCGAACGCACCTATTGACAACCGTCTCTATAAGTTTGACTGTGCAGTGCTGCGACTCCAAATGTTTCTTCAAATTTGACGTCGTGTTTTTGTAGCTTGATAGCACTTTGTCGCCACCAGCACAGAGTGTACAACGAATCTTGATATTTCCATCTTTAGCTGACAAATACTCAAAATAGTGATTGTATTTCCAACTCGAAAATGCGCATCTCTCTCTCTCCTGGGTCCGTGTACCTTGTGGCCATTGGTTTTTCTATTTTGCAACCCGTGTTGACAAACGCAAAATAGGGCCGTAATATCGTTTTGTCACTTTAGTAAGTCGAACACACATTTAAGTATAACGGCTTGTTTTTGGTTGTTTTGTTTTATTTTGGAATAACGGAATAACCATATAACACAAATGGTATTACGAGCCATTTACTCGTTTGTTTGATTATTCCATATCCTTTATGCTGGTATCTGCAAAAAATGAAAAATAGCCTTGTACTATCGTTTTGTCCATTTTGGTTGTCAGAACCAGATTATGGGGAAAGGCTTGGTTTCCGTTGTTTTGTTTCATTTTGGAATTACGGAATATCCATATAACACAAACGGTATAACGAGCCATATAACCCAGCGTTGATTGCAACTGGTGCTGGAAAACACATGAAAACACATGTAGTAGGCCAGAATAGAGGAACTGGGCACAAGTTACTGGTTTGGTCCCTGGTTAGTCCCCAAAAACGTGGCAGAAACAGCAGAAACTATTCGATGGCATTGCATCAAGGCCCAATTGGAGCAGAAGTCGTAGGATATTTACAATTGTAGTAGGCCAATAGATCTGTTTTAAAAGTTCAGGGGTGTAATTTGTTGGATATAAAAGGTTTTAACGCTGGGTTATATGGCTCGTTATACCGTTTGTGTTATATGGATATTCCGTAATTCCAAAATGAAACAAAACAACGGAAACCAAGCCTTTCCCCATAATCTGGTTCTGACAACCAAAATGGACAAAACGATAGTACAAGGCTATTTTTCATTTTTTGCAGATACCAGCATAAAGGATATGGAATAATCAAACAAACGAGTAAATGGCTCGTAATACCATTTGTGTTATATGGTTATTCCGTTATTCCAAAATAAAACAAAACAACCAAAAACAAGCCGTTATACTTAAATGTGTGTTCGACTTACTAAAGTGACAAAACGATATTACGGCCCTATTTTGCGTTTGTCAACACGGGTTGCAAAATAGAAAAACCAATGGCCACAAGGTACACGGACACTCCATAGACTCCCATTCATTTTGCACTCGACCGCAATCATTCCCAGTGGAACTCTGGTGGAACTGCAACAAAATTCGGTACAATGGGGCTTAATAGGGAGTGGGCAGGCTCTCCTTTAACAGGCTCTGCCAATACTCCAATCCGGACCAAACTATTTAATTGAATTCAAAATGTGTTAAAGAAAGGGTTTTAGTCCGCCTCTTCACTATAGTGAATAATAGTTATAACGGAAACACTAAGTTTAATTTTAAATAAAGCAAAGTAAGCAAACAGCGCTTGATCGGCCATGACTGACGTCAACGCAGCAAACACGAGAAGCTGGAATGTCCGACTTCACAGAGTCGTTTTTAACTCCTCCCCGACTGCAAGCGGCTACTCTCGCCGGTCGTTTCATGCAGCCGCAGTCCATGTCGAATGCACCTATTCTGTGGCTAAATCTTCTGCTGGTGCTGTTCTCTTTGCAACCTCGTTCCATATCCCGCGGCAAGAATGACAGCTTTCATCGTCTTAATAAGATCACATATATAATATGGTCACACTACTAAACTCTCTTTTTCTATGGCTCTGCATCCCACCCTTCTTTTATCCAATGGGAATTATGCTCAACGCGTCCAATATTGCCGCGAATGGGTTTACATTGTAGTCAGTTGAAACCCCAGTACGTCTCATACTGACGCGAAAGGGTCCAATGGGAATGATGCTCAAAGCGTCCAATATTGCCGCGAATGGGTTTACATTGGAGTCAGTTGAAACCCCAGTACGTCTCATACTGACGCGAAAGGGTACCCTGTGCGTCCGCATCCGACGCCTAGGGCCGTGACAAAGCGTCGGTATTTGACGACTTGGGAATGAGAACGGGTTGCGTGGCCATTTTCACAGTACTAAGAGAGGACTTTCGACCGGAGGTCTACGTAATGTCGTTCGATTCGCTTTGAAAATGATCTCCCCATTATGATTTAAAATACTTTAAAGTGTGCATCAATATGCTGATTACATTTTAAACACATGTCTAACATTCAAAGAGAACTGGGACAATTTTTTTGTTCCAAGGAGGATAGTGAACATTTTGTTTACTTTCTTATTTTATCAAACAACGATCAATTTCTTCCGCAGAGCAGCGCCACCGGAAGTTTAGTGACATCGTTGATAAACTGATGAATGAATCTTGACAATTATACGTAGCCTCTTTCATATAAAACTTTGACAAACTGTTTTATCAAATATAAGTCAATAGAAGCATAGTTTGGGACATTGTAGAATATGATGCATTTGGCTCTGGCATACAGTGTATTCATTGTGTCAATGTAATTGAGAAATTCAACTTAGTGGTAGGAGTGTCTATGTAAAGAAGATACAGGAAGCATAGAAAGGAGGTCATACTGTGTTAGTTTCCATAGACAATACCATAGGTTCAATCGACATTTTGAGACCTGCAGACCAAAAAACTCAGGTAGGGTTTGATTTATGCTTTCTAAAAAACATACCCCCCCCTCCAAGAATCTCATGGTGTTTCTAGAATTTAGTGACTATGATTAGGGTTTGACGGGTATAAGAATAGTTACTTTCTCTTCTAGTTGTCTGTCTGTCCTTTGTATTGTTCAACATTTGACTTTTGGGATATTACATAATAAAGTACATTGTAGCCTAAAGATGAAAACATTTTGATAGATTCAACCCTTACTCTTTTCGTTTTTACTATTCTATTATTCAGCAATATGAGTCAATGGAAACAGATTCAGCAACTTGAAATAAAATATCTGGAGCAAGTGGACTATCTGTATGATGACAACTTCCCTATGGACATTCGGCAGGTGCTTGCCAACTGGATTGAGAGCCAGGACTGGTGAGTGTATAATACAGGGCTTTCAAAACCTGTTCCTGTAGACAGAGCTATCATGATCCTGTAGTTTCCATTCCAACCCTAATCCAGCACACTTGATTAAGCAAAATGTATTATAATAATTAGCTGGTTGAAATGCTAAATAACTGGAATTGGAGTAAAACATAGGGGAACATAGAACAGTGGTTCTTGCAGGCCCTACACCCTGGGGGGGGGGCTTTGCTCCATCAGTTTTATTTTATGCCCCCTTAGCTTTAATAGAGACAGTAATGAAACACCTTTGAGATTTTCCCACGTAAAATATTTGAAGCTTGTTATCTAATCCAGTCTCTTTTCCCACTGCACAAACAGCATTAAAACATTGTTCTGAAACAAAGTGGTATCGGACCACCATGGACATTGATGTTTGTTGTGCCTTTTCAAGAGATTTATTTATCCGATTTGAACTTCACGGCTGTAGGCAATGTTAAAACCGTGAAAAAAGTAACACTGTTAACACACAGCTAGGTTGCTCAACTTTCAACATCACAAAATAAGGATGGATATCAGAATGTGGCTTTGTAAAAAATTATAAGAAGAAGTTAAAACACAAAACAAAATATACCAAACACACCCCAGCAGAGGCCAGTAGCCCCAGCAACACCAATGAGCCCCAACTTAATATAGGACTACCATCTCCACCAGCTGCAGAATACTTCACCCGCCCGGCGGCAAGCAAGGTCAGAAAAGTGTCCCCACAGCCCACCCCAGCTCCTCTGACTGCTCCTGTCAACCTTGGAACAGAGCCCTGGTGTAGCCTAACTTCAAGCATACCCCACTCGGATGTTTAATAAAACTCCAAAACACTTGTTTTGCAGAAGCTGGTTTAATGGTAGAGACTGGCTGGAATATTCAGTAGTTGCTGATGCTGCCTTTTGCCTTTCATGTTGGAAGTTTAGTATTGGGTCTAGGCTAATGCTGACAAAAACCTTTAACGAAACTGGCTTCTCTAACTGGAAATCAGTAACGGAAAGCACAAAAGGCTTTGCAAGACATGCATCCAGCAAGGAGCATTTGAAATGCAGTGCTCTCTGGAAAGAATACTGTGCTTGTAGTGCTACAGGAGCTGAGGTCTCCACACTTGTCAACAAGAGGCAACTGGCAAGGAATCGCTTATATGCAAGTGCGGAATAGTGATTCGTAAATTAGCCTAGGACCAAAAACTTCAAAAAGCTGAAATGTATTTTTTTTTACTGGTTAACATAACTGGTTTGCTGGATAAAAAAAAAATTTAACTGACAACTCAAATGTTGTTCAACAAGGAAGCCTAAGTAAGACAAGTTTGTTAATGACTAGCTAGGTAATGAGACTTTTGATTCTCGCAAACCGGGCATAGAAGGAAGTTGAAATGCGCTGGTAAACTGAACAGGATCCAAGGATGTGCGGTGAAGGCAGGTGAAGTTAATTGAAATGATTAGCTTTTTTTGCAAAAAGAAAATGCTTATGAATGTGACCATGTTGCAACGGGATGTTGCCATCGATCACCCAATCAGTATCCTAGTTTCATCTCATAATGGCGATAGAAATGGCTGCTCAACATTAACACGGTTGTAGTTATTTTTTGCAAAAGCAAACTGGTCATCCAAACATTCATGACATGAAGTTGAAATGCGATAAGTGTATTGCTCGGATGAGCAGCACACGTTGGGGAAAATAGGCACATAAAATGCACAGCTTATGGGAAACTCATTAAAGCGGACTCTGCCAACAGCTGCCTCAAGTGAAAAGTATTGCAGGCCACCAGACTCCATAGTCTGCCGCCGGAATCAGAATAGCAAAAGTGAGAAACACTTATTCTGTAATTAGAGGCCAATTGTTCTTCTTTTTCTTCTTCTTCCCCACTGGGAGTCTATGGCAGCCCTATGAACATAAGTAGGAAAATGATGCAATTTGACACACTCATAGATATGACCATGAATAGTATATGGACCAACGGTGGGGTCTCAAGGACCAACTCTAAACAACAATTTTTATATTAATATTTGTTCAAAAGTTATGATGTTGCAAATTAATTTAAGAATGTTGACTCAACATGGGATCAGAGGCTGTATCTCGGCCATACTTTGATCAGTCGTAATGAAACTCGGTACTCTTCATCAGCAGCATGGTCAGAGGATCCATGCCAAAAGACGAACCTTCAGTCCACCATTTTTTAATTAATCATATATTGATTTATCCTTTAACATGTGTGGTAGGGGTCATTCATGGCATACCCTCTAAGTATGTGAGAGCTTTTAACACAGCGCCACCTAGTGTTCTAGAGATATAAAATGTGTGATGTAAAAACAAATATACACATATGATACCGGTGCCAAATAGATACTTTTAAAACGACACCGGTGCCTAAACTCTCAATTTTCAGCTGTGCTTCTGTTATGTTTTATTAATTCATGTACATTCTATTTATCCTCTTCATGTTCTTTGGGTTCTGTATTGCGCTTGCTGCGCCTTTGGTGCTTGGCCCCGATGATTGCTGATTGCATTTATAGTATTGCAGGTGATGCTGTGTAGGCTACACAACCAACTCAGGACAGTTTAGGCTTGTTTCATGGAGGGTGCATCGTCCTGTGCGAACTTGAAATGTTAGGTCTTGCTCATTGACATACATGGGGATGAACTAGGGTTACATGCACATAACGGCATGACTTTTCTCTATCTTCCATGTTTTTGCTGTTATAGTCAACAAATAAAAACAAACTTTAAAACCACTTTATTTTTGCCATATTAGCATGTTCACAACCACTTGCTTTGAACATCTGCTCAGCCACATCGTCTCTTGAAGTTTTGACAAATGTATCCAGCAATCCTCGCAGTGACTTCTTGAATTCTACCTTCTTCAAAAAAAAGCACTTGACTTGTCCACACTAGTGCAGTCAACATTTTTCTCCTTCCTCGCAGTGAGTGATGCAATATAGATTTTTTTTAATAATAATTTGTTATATTTTTTGGGCACAGCCCTTGCGATGGCTTGTCTGCAGGGATTTGATTTACATTGCTTTGCTAGGCATCATAAAACGAGGGCACCTAATTGCTCAACAATATTTAAATTGGCAAATGAAAAATACGTTTTTGGGGCATATTGTCACAAAGAAATCTGATTTATGTATTGCTATTAGTCTCCAGCACAGATATGGCCAGAACAAAAGTGGGACATGCAATTTTAAATATGATTCAAAGGGTTTTCTTAATTTTGCTATGGATAAAATATTGACTAGCATGTAATATCAAGACAATATAAAGTGGATACTTTATTTTCAGTATAGATCAGTGAATTTTGTTATGTTAGTGAAATAATGCATCTACCGCAAAACTGCCTGCATGCAACTGCACACAAACTTCAATTAAGGCAACACCGAATCAACAAAATGACATTTTAATCACTAGCTGCATCACGGGCAAGGCATCAAAGACACATGGACTGCAGTATCAATACACTATATTTCCAGGAATCACTGTGTGTATCTCTTTTTACATTTACATTTACATTTATTCATTTAGCAGACGCTTTTATCCAAAGCGACTTCCAAGAGAGAGCTTTACAAAGTGCATAGGTCACTGATCATAACAACAAGATAGCCAAAAAACATCGCGAGTAGCCAAAACATGAAGCACACATTGTGAACAACCAAAGTAAGTGCCAAAGGGAAGAACCATAAGAGCATGTAGTTAAACAAGTCACAACCAAACAACATGAACAGCTATAAGTGCAAGTGTACCTGTGGGAAAAAGCAACAGTAATAAAACAATATATCACAGCGAGAACCAAAAATTTAAATCAGTTACCACTAACCACAAGAGCAACAAGTCTCTAAGCAAGAGTCATTGTGATCCTTGAGGAAACTAACATCGGGTCAAGCGAACCGTTCCTAAGTACCGTTGTACTCCCGGAACAAGTGCGTCTTGAGCCTTTTCTTGAAGGTGGAGAGACAGTCAGTGTCTCTGATGGAGGTGGGGAGTTGATTCCACCACTGGGGGGCCAGACAGGAGAAGAGCTTGTGTTGGGACCGGGCGGTCTTGAGCGGTGGGACCACCAGGCGGTTGTCTGAAGAAGACCGTAGGTGGCGGGTGGGGGTGTAAGGCTGCAGGAGAGACTTGATGTAGACGGGTGCAGTCCCGTTCACTGCTCGGAAGGTCAATACCAGGGTCTTGAATCTGATACGGGCCATGATAGGTAGCCAGTGGAGAGAGATGAGGAGCGGGGTAACATGGGAGCGTCTGGGTAGATTGTAGACCAGGCGGGCCGCCGCGTTCTGAATCCTCTGAAGAGGGCGGGTTGCACATGCTGGGAGACCAGCGAGCAGAGAGTTGCAATAGTCCAACTTGGAGAGGACGAGTGCTTGGACTAGCAGCTGGGTGGAGTGCTCAGACAGGTATCTCCTGATCTTCCGGATGTTGTAGAGGGTGAATCTACACGACCGGGAGACCGCAGCAATGTGGGCCGTGAGGGAGAGCTCGTCGTCCATGGTAACCCCAAGGTTCCTGGCAGAGGATGAAGGGGTCACCGTCGCAGATCCCAGGGTGATTGAGAGATCGTGGGAGATGGAGGGTTTAGCCGGGATGATGAGAAGTTCTGTTTTGGCGAGGTTCAGCTGGAGGTGGTGCTCGGTCATCCAGGCGGAGATGTCTGTGAGGCAGGCCTCAATCCTAGCTGAGATCCCCGGATCGGTCGGGGGGAACGACAGGTACAGCTGCGTGTCGTCAGCGTAGCAGTGGTAGGAGAAGCCATGGGAGGTGATGATTGGTCCAAGTGAGGTGGTGTACAGAGAGAAGAGGAGGGGTCCAAGGACGGAGCCCTGTGGGACACCAGTGGAGAGCTGGCGAGGGCCCGACAGTTTGCCTCCCCAGGAAACCTGGTAGGATCTTCCCGACAGGTAGGATGAGATCCACTGGAGTGCAGTGCCAGTGATGCCCATCTCAGAAAGTCTGGCGAGCAGGATCTGGTGGTTAACCGTATCAAACGCTGCAGAAAGGTCCAGCAGAATGATAACGGATGACCTGGAAGCCGCTCTGGCAGACTGGAGGGCAGTGGTGACTGAAAGGAGGGCAGTCTCTGTGGAGTGGCCAGTCTTGAAGCCCGATTGGTTGGGGTCAAGCAGGTTGTTCTGAGAGAGAAAGTTAGACAGTTGGTTAGATACAGCACGTTCAATTGTTTTTGAAAGGAAGGGTAACAGTGATACCGGTCTGTAGTTCTGGAGAACGGCAGGGTTAAGGGAGGGTTTTTTGAGTAGAGGGGTAACTCTAGCCTGTTTGAAGGCAGAGGGGAAGGTGCCAGAGGTGAGAGAGGAGTTTAGGACATGGAGAAGAAAAGTTATGATGGAGGGGGAGATGGTTTGAAAGAGAGGGGAGGGTATAGGATCAAGGGGACAGGAGGTGGGGCGATGAGAGAGAATGAGGTCAGAGATCTCTGCCTCAGACAGGGGAGAAAAAGAGTTTAGACATTTAGTTGGGTCAGTCATGGAGGGTGAGAGGGTAGGAAAGGTGGGTTTAGGGAACCGACTGCTAATGTCGGCGACTTTTTTCTCAAAGAAGGAGGAGAAGTCGTCTGCTGTCAGGGTGGAGGGAGGGGGTGGGGGAGGTGGGTTAAGAAGGGTGGAGAAGGTAGAGAAAAGTTTGTGGGGGTTTGAAGCAGAGTTAATTTTGTTCAGAAAGTAGAGGGTTTTAGCACCAGTTATGTGAGAAGAGAAGGATTTGAGGAGGGAGTGATACTTATCGAGGTCCAGACCGCCTTTGGACTTGCGCCATCTCCTCTCGGCTGCCCGAAGGGTGGACCGTTCTTCACGAATAACATCCGTAAGCCACGGGCAGGAGGGAGAAGATCGTGCAGGCCTGGTTGACAGGGGACAGAGAGAGTCAAGTGATGCAGTTAAAGTGGTTAACAAGGTGTCGGTGGCAGTGTTAGTGGGGTGGGACGAGAACTCGTCAATGGGGGGGAGGGAGGATGTTACAATAGAGGAGAAATGGGAGGGGGATAGGGAGCGGAGGTTGCGCCGGAAAGTTACAAGGGGAGGGGAGGTAGAAGGAGTTGGAGGGAGAGAGATAGAGAATTGGATAAAGTAGTGATCAGAAATATGCAGTGGGGTTACAGAGGTTAAGTCAGTGATACAGTTACGTGTCAGGATGAGGTCTAGCTGTTTGCCTGCCTTGTGGGTCGCCGGTGTGCTCAGCAGCGTCAGGTCGAAGGAGGTCAGGAGAGACAAGAAGTCGACGGCCTGAGTTCCTTGGAGGTGGATGTTGAAGTCCCCAAGGACTATCAGGGGGGTTCCATCATCCGGGAGGACGCTGAGGAGCATGTCCAGCTCCTCCACAAAGTCGGCTAGCGGGCCTGGTGGGCGATAAAGAACAATTAAGCAGGCTTTGATAGGATCAGTTAGCATCGCATAATGGTGTTCAAATGATTTGGCAGTAACAGGGAGTGGTGTGGATGTGTATTTAATATGTAATATTTTTCTTTTCAAGATTTATGTAACCTACGTGACTTTAACAAATACATACAATCAGATTTTAGTTACCTCCAACCAGATGGCTTTGCTCTACCCATTTTCTCACTAACGCCTATTTGGGCCTGTTATTAGGGTACCTTTTCACCAGGGCCGGATGCAGCCTGCTTTGACTGGGGGGGGCAGTGAACATTTCTGGGGGGTATCATGATTACGGTATCATGATCTTGGATTTGATGTGATGCTGGATAAGGACCTCCACAATTTATGCGAGGGCGCGCAGCGCGCAAGCGAAATATTTGGGCATTCATTTGAGCGCAAAATAGTTTTTGAGCTTCATGTAAAATAAACATAGCCGTTTTCCAATTGGTAAAACCTTGTCTACTGAAGGTGACTTTATCATTTCTGGCTCCAAATTGTCGACAGGGGAAGCAGAAACATGCATCTAGCTTGGCTGAGTACTCTAACCAAGTTCGAGAGCGATGCCCTAGGACCTTGGCTGAAAATGCGCATGGGGTACGTTTGTAGAACAGGCTGCATTGGAGTGCTGTCATTCAAACCATGCTCACCTTCACCCACAGCAGCGGTAACGTTGGTAGGCCTACCTAGAGTAGGTGGCTGAGCGGTGAGGGAATTGGACTAGTAATCTGAAGGTTGCCAGTTCGATTCCTGGTCATGCCAACTGACGTTGTGTCCTTGGGCAAGGCACTTCACCCCACTTGCCTCAGGGGAATGTCCCTGTACTTACTGTAAGTCGCTCTGGATAAGAGCGTCTGCTAAATGACTAAATGTAAATGTAGAGATTGGGAAGTGCTTCCACTAGGACCAGCACGCTCTGCCTGCTCTGGAGTATGAGTTTAATATCCCTTGTCGCAGGGACAGTAGTAGATGGTTTGGGGATCAGAAATCGATGCATGATAAAAGGTTTTTCTTTGTACAAACACGCACGCAAAGAACAATCGATGGCTAACCAAGCTAAAAGACTACTGTACTGTTAACGTCTTACTAACCCGTGTATCTTCTATAAAAACAAATAAAGAATATAGCTGCAAGCAGCAATGGAGGGGCCAAGCAGTCCAGAGCAGGACATGGCACCATAGCACTTGTGTAACACCGCAGCCCTCCTCTGCTCCTCGTGGGAATGATGGAACCCAAGTTTGATGACAATCGGACAAATGGTTGCTGAGATATGCTCTCACGTCTCGTTTGGCGTCTTCCCCGCCGCCTTTGATCGGCTCTACCGAACAAACGTTTTTGAAAATTGAAAATCCATCTGATTCCTTTTTTTCAAACTGGGTCTAAAGATCATCTGTGCCAAATTTGGTAAACATTGAACAAAAATTATGATTCCTGCCATGCCCCCTTTTAGTCACATGACACAATCTTTGGAGGACATCCTCAGAATAAGGTTCCGAGGCGGCGTACCAAATTTGGTGTCACTGCCTCAAAGAACTACTGAGATATGACTTCACTTCCTGTTTGGTGGCTTTTCTGCTGAATTTGATAAAACTTCCGAAGGACATCCTCCCACCAACCAAAGCTTTCGAAGTATGGACTGACATCCATCCATCCAATCATAAAATAGAATCCACAGAGCATTATTGTGGGAAAAGACTTCAATTGGGTGTACTCTCTGCGTTGGGAAGTTTGTTGACATTTGTTGTTGGATATTAAGTCATTTTAGCAGACGCTCTTATCCTGCTAAATTGATCGAGTATTAGTTGAGCATTTTTGTAATGTTATTCAACTCAAATTAGTTTTTTCAAATTTCAGGAGACGGAGGAAGTATATTATTTCTTGGTTTTAGAGTGTAATTTATTAAAGTAGCCTTGTCATCTTCAGTGGCAGTACTGAGTAGCTAGCTAGCAGCAGATGGGCGAGATTACTTTAATTACATTACCTTACCCTTGTTATATACATTTGCATTAGGTTGCTAGTTGGATTAATGATACATTTGAACATAAGTACTTGAACATGTTACACTACATAGCTGGTGCTTGTCCTCCTGTCCTCCCAAATTCTTTGAGTCACCAGCCGTCACTGGAATCAAGTATAACGTTGTCATTTAGTGGCTGTATTTTATCTTAGCTTTGATAACAACTTTAGGTAACTAGTTGTCCAGTCACAAGTACAGTAGCTAGCTGGTTTCAGTCATCTAGTTTATACAACTGTGACTGAAACAGTCTTTTGACCAGCTGATGTATTGGCCCTAGTCAACTCTGTTTAGGCTACTTACAAACTACAGGATTTTAGTTGTGTTGGCGTAGAAGGCATTGCCTTGTTCATTGTTGAACCATTGAAGAGCAGGCTTTTCTGTGGAATAGTTGTTTTTACACAGTGTTAAGAGGTGGTCATTGCGTTTGTGAGTTGGTGGCATGGGTTTGCATTCCAGTGTCGGATGCCCCTAAATCTTTAAGGAAAAGAAAAAGCCCCCCCCCCCTTGCCTCAGAAAAAAAACTCCTAGAAGAAACACTGGTGCTGATCACGACACTTGAGAATGATCACCAACTCCTGTCATCATCCAATCACAGCCCCCCCTCACACGCATCAGTATACGTTAAGTAAATGCGCCAATTCGCCAATTAGCTACCATTATGAGAAATGGCTTAAAACGATACACTTTATATACACACAAAACCAAACCCGCACTTCTGCGGCAGGCCACCTTTTGCCCTGTATTTCATAGCGACAAAGTTGGCAACCCTTGTGATGACATCTGTTACACCAGGTGCCTTTACCTGGTGTGACAAGGGGGCCTTGTCAGCCATGGGCCTGGCAGCCCGTTGGCCAAATACCACCCACCCGTGGCAGGAAAGAGTGAACTTTTCAGTGACAATGCTGTTTTTCATGGTGTTCAGAGGTAGTGGTCGCGTTTGTGAGTCAGTGGACCCGGGTTTGTGTCCTTAACAACACAATTACTCATACATGCCCAGAGACCATAACACCACATTTCACAGATGAGGTGGTATTTGGTAGTCTTTTTTGCCTCCATACTTTGCTCTTTCCATCACTCTGTTCATTTTGGTCTCTCCCAGCACCTTTTTCATGCTTTATTGGACAGTTTCTAAGTGAAGTGTGCCAGGAAAGGCCAGCAGGCAGGGAGAGGGAGAGAGAGGGAAAGACATGCAGCAAACAGCCAAGATTTGGCAAATGTCTCGTACTTCTTGTTTCTCAGTCTTATAATGGCTTGCTTGACTTTCATTACAAATCTGGTCCTCATAATGACAAACTGCTGCAAGACACTCACACAGGTTATCATAATCCTACAACGAATACAACTTTCATCACAGACACCTGTTTAACATTTTGTCCCAAACATTATCATGCCCTCAAATGGGGGGCTGTGTAAAAGGTCATTTCTACATGTTGAAACCAGAATTGATGAAAATACCCTTTAATAAAATCTGAGAATGTGCACTTTAACGACTTGTGAATGTGATACAGAACACTGTCAAATCTGTGCTCTCAGGGACACAGCTGCAAACTATGAGTCCATGGCTACAGTTCTCCTCAGAAATCTCCTATCTCAACTGGAGAGACACTGTTCCCAGGAGCTGAACTTCCTGCAAAGACACAATTTGAAAATCATCAACCAGCAATTACAGGTGCCAACTTATTAATTAAACCTACAATACATTTTACAATGTCTGATAGCGAGAATACAAATGTATTTTCAATGTCAGTTCTTTATTATGTTTTTATGATATCTTTATTATAGTATGTAAAGAGTAATAATGCTCAGACATTGCAGTAATGTACTCTGATACTTTCACTTGAAACTGAATGGCATAGTTTCCATGAGATTTGAATAGAAAAAAAGAGGCTCTTCATAAGCATTGGAATTTTTTTATTCATGTTCACAGGGGTGTGGTTTAATTCTTGGAACAGTTTCTCATCAACTGACAGGAAAGAAATACATTTAGCATACCAACGTGGAACCTTGAGGTTTTAACAGCTATTTCCTGTGCTTGTGTGTACATAATATGATGTTTTTCAAGAGGAAGTGTGAAAGCGCAGATTTAGAGGTTTGGTGCAGGGTAGAGGAACTTCAGCTCTGAATGTTTACAGGGCACTTTTGTTTTCAGTCCCCTTTAGCACCTGCCAATTGTATAAACATACAAACAGAAACATGTTATGTGAAAAAATTATTTTATCACAGCAGTTCGTAATAGTAACTTAAAATGTTTTGAGAATTTGTCAAATTTAGAATACAAGAATTGTTTGTCTATGATAGCATTGTTTGCTCAAGCAACCTCAGCATTTAACATTATTTCTGTAGGCACAATTTTTGTCATGACAAAACATCAACTTCTTACTCCTTAAATTGTTAGTGTAGAAGTCTTGCTTATTTCTTTTACATTTACATGTATTCATTTAGCAGACGCTTTTATCCAAAGCGACTCCCAAGAGAGAGCTTTACAAAAGAGTATAAGTCACTGATCATAACAACGAGATAGCCCCAAAACATTGCGAATAGCCAAACATGAAGCATACATTGTGAAAAGCAAATAAGTGCCAATGGGGAGAACCATAAGAGCATGTAGTTAAACAAGTTACAAATTAAACAACATGAACCTCAAAAGTGCAAGTGTACCTGTAGAAAAAAGAGCAAGCAACAATAATATAATTCACAGCGAGTACAAGAAGTTAAATCAGTTACAACTAACCAACAAGAGCAACAAGTCTCTCAGTAAGAGTCATTGTGTTCCTGGGGGAAGCTAACATCAGGTCCAGCAAATCATTTCTAAGTACCGTTGTACTCCCGGAACAAGTGCGTCTTAAGCCTTTTCTTGAAGGTGGGGAGACAGTCAGTGTCTCTGATGGAAGTGGGGAGTTGATTCCACCATTGGGGGGCCAGACAGGAGAAGAGCTTGGGTTGGGAGCGGGCGCTCTTGAGAGGTGGGACCACCAGACGGTTATCAGAAGACGACTGTAGGTGGCGGGTGGGGGTGTAAGGCTGGAGGAGGTACTTGATGTAGTCGGCAGCAGTCCCGTTCACTGCTCCGAAGGTCAGTACCAGGGTCTTGAATCTGATACGGGTCATGATATTTCTATCATATTTTTACATAAAGTCTACTGTTAAATTGCTTGCACTTGCCAGAAGGCATGAATGGCGATGGCAATAGCTTGTGAATAGAATGGCATGGACAGTGAAATGCACAGGTGCATGTTGCTTGGAAACCTGTCACCAAACGTGTCAGTTAGGCAACATGATTACTATTTGTGTACAGAATGTGTATTAATTTAATGTCCATTCTGTCCATTTATTTTCCCTGCTTAGAGGAAATATAAGGATAACCCTCAGCTCATGGCGGGAGTGATTTCTACCTGCCTTCGAGAGGAGCGACGTATCATCTCAACGGCCTGTATGCAGGAGCAGGTATGACATATTATTATGGAGACAGAGATATTCCTTTATTCACTCTTTAATTTTCCATTCCTGATAATTTAAGAATGAGATGTTAAACTGGTAGCTGGGAATTATTTATTCTGTTCAGTATTAGTTGACATAATCTATTTAACATCACTAGTTGTTAAATGACAGGTGAAAGTACCACGGCCAGAAAGTATTCAGAATTCAGTCTCTTTTCCCAAAAATCTCTTTGCATGATAAAAATGGACATTGGAAAAAAGAAACGTTTTACTCCATATGCCTTCATAGCCTATTCTAAGAGTAATGTTTAGATGCAAGGATATAGCTGTTAATGGAATGCTAGTAATGTGATACACCTGTCTTTTTTCATGCAGTTTTTGCCATCATTTAGAGTTGATTAGATGGTGTAGTAAGAACATTGAAAAAACTATTACAGGGTAATCTTTCACAGGGTCCTTTAGAAAAGTCAATGCAGAACTCGGAGGCCATGGAGAGGCAGAAGAACATGGACAACAGAGTTGCTGTGATAAGGAGTAGTGTGCAGGTAACCAAGTTCTCTGCTGTTCTAACTAGAAGTGTTCAGACATTTGACAGGCTGCATTCTACTTACACAGTAATACTAACAATTAATACTATGCTCTTGCTTAGAAGCAGAAAGAGTAAACATAGATCAGCAATCAAATAAACATAGATCATCCAGTGTTGGACATGCAACTTTTCATAAGATTTCATAAGAATTTATGATTAAATAAAATGCTCAAAATCTTAGAACACAACACTGTAGAACACAACAACTGTAATTCATTTATCTTCTGAGCCCTAGTTGTAAAAGAGAAGAATGGAGTTCACCACCCTCAAAAGGTTTAGTGTTTCCTTGAGAACGCATCCTCATTATCCATGCAAAAGAAAAATGCCATTAGCATTGAGGAACAGACCAGCTGTTGATCAACTGTTGCTTGCAGCTGTTTTCACAATCTTGGTGTAGGTGACAGGTCTAATTTAAGGGTTACCAGGGGGTATGGTTGGGGACCAATAAGTAAAACAGTCTTTGGTTTTCCTCATTGTTTAATTTCTACAGATGATGGACCAAGCTGTAAAATATTTAGAGGACATGCAAGATGACTTTGATTTCCGTTTTAAAACCCTTCAGTCTCGAGGTGAGCCTGTGTGTGTATGTGCGTGGCTTTATTTCTGTAACATTCCACTGTCTTGTTTACAAAAACCTAGAATACCACACATCACACCCATAATTGCACTGGTTAGCTAGCTTTAGAATGTATTTTGATTATTGTATTTATGTCATGTACACACATACAATATAGGAAGCGAAATCCCATTATAACTGTAAATAATTTGCATCATTGGCGCGGTAATTTAATAACCATTGTGATGGTGAAGTGTTTGTTGTAGGGTATGGAACTATGAATATGAAAATGCTATTAATATTGAATTGAACACTGGTCACCCTTTTCATATCAAAGGCTGATCAGAATCAGAATTTGGTTTAATCGCCTTGTAGGTTTACACAAACACAGAATTTGATTTGGCAGGAAGGTGCAAACAATAAACATATACGGATCTTGAATTAAAAGTAAAAAATACAATATTGTAACTCATTCTAAGAACTAAACAATCCAAAAATTAAAACAATTTAAATATATATAAAAAGAATAATAAGGTGCAAAATAGATCACGGTGGCTTGTGCATAGTGCAATGGGTGTCATATGGACTTGTCATAGATAATAGTTAAATGTCAGTGGGAGTCCTTGGCCTTGTTGAAGAGGCCAGTAGCAGATGGAAAGAAACTGTTCTTGTGGCGTGAGGTTTTGGTCCTGATGGACCGCACAGGGTGATGGGGGTGAGTGTGAGTGCGGCTGTGTTCTTCCGGAAGTCCACATTCATCTCCACTGTCTTAAGAGCATTGAGCTCTAAGTTGGTCACCAGGTTGTCAGCTTCCCACCTATAGTCAGTGGTGGGGGGGGGGGAGGCCTCTTGGGAGGTAAGATGTAGTACAGGACAGTCCAATTGTCTTGAGAATCTGCAGTATAATTCGTTCAGGTCATTGGCCAGGTGAGAGTCGTTAGTGGTGTGGGGGGCTCTGGGCTTGTAGTTTGTAATCTGCCTGAGCCCTCACCAAACAGAAGCACAGTCGTTAGCAGAGAACTGGTGTTTTAGTCTCTCTGAGTACAGTCGTTTAGCCTCTCTCACCACTTTGCTAAACCTGTTCTTCGACTCCTTGAATCTGTCTCTATCCCCATTCCTAAACGCTTGCTCCTTCTCCAACCTCAACTTTCTGCGCTTTGCTGAGAACCAGGGCTTGTTGTTGTTGAAGTTCACCCTAGTGCCTGTTGGAATACAGCAGTCCTCACAGAAGCTGATGTACGACGTCACAGCCTCTGTGAGTTCATCCAGACTATTGGTAGCAGTCGTGAACGTATCCCAGTCAGTACAGTCCAAGCACGCCCGCAGTTCCTCCATAGCCTCACTGGTCCACTGTTTTGATGTCCTCACAGCAGGTTTACAGAGCTTTAGTTTCTGCCTGTATGCAGGAATTAGGTGGACCATGGCGTGGTCAGAGTGTCCCAGTGCTGCTCGGGGGACGGTGTGGTAGGCTCTACTGACTGTAGTGTAGCAGTGATCCAGAGTTTTCCCTTCTATGGTAGTGCATTTAATTAATTATCTGTATTTGGGGAGATCATGGGTGACATTGCCTTTGTTAAAGTCGCCTAGTACAATAAGGAATCCGGATTTGCTCGCTCAACACTCAGTATCTGGTCGGCGAGCACACGTGTGCCTCCTTGACGCTTGCCTGCGCACTCTGAGGCATGTAGATCTGGAGTTAGATTAGTTTCATAATTCACAAACAAACGTAACGCGATTCACAAATGTATTTCACGATTCACAAATAAATGTAACGCGATTCACAAATGTATTTCACGATTCACAAATAAATGTAAGCGATTCACAAATGTATTTCGTGATTCACAAATAAATGACCCCATTACATTTGTTTGAAACCTGACGAACACGAGTTACAAATCGGACAAACACGAGTTACAAATCCCTGCATTTGTGTGTGGATTTTTGGAACTTTCCTGATGCGTTTAGATTCACAAATGCATTTTTTCTAAAAGATATTCTCTGCAGCCTATCAGATCGTCTCTTCCAATTTTAGCCAATCACAGCTAGCTTGCTAAATGTTAGCCTAGGAAACACTTAAAATGACTAAACATGGATGCTGCCATTCTCAAGAATATTCAATAACGTATGATAATCGGTTTAATAAGATTAACAAGCAATATTTCACCTACATGCTACCAGACGACATTGCTTGTGATCTGAAGGAGACAATGTCCGTTATTATAGCAGGTTGTTGAAGTCCACATAGACACGTTAATGTGATTGGCTTAAATTGGAAGAGACGATCATTTTTACAGGGGCCCCTGTAGGCCCCCGTGTAGAACCGCCCCTGGTGCCGCCCCCTGACCTGTTTTAATTTATTGCTAATTAGCCTACTGCACAGTACGTGGCTGCTGTGAGCTGATAGTGACAATTCAACTTTCTATCCAACGTTACATAACCAGTTAAACTGCATCTTCACGTTCTTAACTTTAATGCAGATTTTTGGTTAAAATTAGCCTTCAATCACACCGCTCCACAGTGTGCGTGCGCTCCAAATTCTCACTGACACATGCAGGCCCCTTTCAAACACGCAAGCTTGGAGCAACGCACACACATCCCAAACCTTCTGGCAAGGCTGCCCAGACCAAGCCCCCACCCCTCCCTCCTTGGCTTGAAGCAAAGGCTCTGGTGGACCTTGGTGGATTTTGTATTCAATGGTAAAACGTTTTCCAAATTCTGAAACATTGAAAGTATAGGCCAGGAGTAACTACCTCACCACAAATGGCCCACCATTGCCCATAGGTGGTGCTACAGGCCACGCCCCATTTGTCAATTTTCAAAGTGATGACATTTCCACCCCATCAGTTTTAAATGTCTGAAAATTGCTATATATGCATTATTTCTCACGGGGAACAGAGTAGCCATACAGTCCGCCATGTACGGTGAAAATTTGGGCAAACGTACAAATATCTTCTTATGAACCATGACTCCAATTGACTTAAAACTCGGTATGTATGTGAAGGATACATATATTCAGCAAAAAGGAATATAATATAAAATGACTGAAATGTACAACCCCAATTCCAAAAAAGTTGGGACTTATCAAATGTTTAAACTGATTAAATATACAATTTTAAGGAAAAAATACTGTAATTTTGAATTTGATGGGAGCAACACATTTACATTTAGTCATTTAGCAGACGCTCTTATCCAGAGCGACTTACAGTAAGTACAGGGACATTCCCCCCGAGGCAAGTAGGGTGAAGTGCCTTGCCCAAGGACACAACGTCATTTTTCACGGCCGGAATCGAACCAGCAACCTTCGGATTACTAGCCCAATTCCCTAACCGCTCAGCCACCTGACTCCGTCTCAAAAAGGTTTGAACAAGGACATGTTCACCACTGTTACGTACAATGTTAAAGGTAACAATGTTTGACTGTCAGTACTGTGCCAGCGGAGGGTGTCAACGGTGTAGGGAGGCACAAGCAATGCAGCGGGGTCTTACGGATGGGTTATGTACATTTATTATCATAGCTGCGAAAAGGTATTGGCAAGCCGCACCAAGCCGTAGTGAAAATACAATGACAAATAGACAAGGGACGTACCAGAACAAAAAGACACGGAGAAGGGACTATGAGCGATTCCCATTGAGACAAACAAAGTGCACTATGCTAAGGACCGAAACGGCCCTGTTGGAAAACCATTAACTACCTACTAGCATTTCAATTCTAACCTGACTACTCTAAACTCTAAGTTACAAAGGGTTCAGGTGGAACCACTCCTAAACTACTGTGCATAACATCAGTTATCTACGTGTTGAGGAGTATACCCATGAGTCTACACTATCTTCTTACACATCTGGACAAAAAAAACAGCCGCCCAGCGCGACTCCCCTCCTCTCATACGACAAAACAGAACACATTTATGCGTGACGACAGTGTCTTATTTGGCCTGATTAGACACAGCCGCGCCAGTTCCGGATCTCGACGTCGGGGCGCACACTCCGACGTCATCACCAGCACTGTCACAGGAACACCTATACTATACACAGGAACACCTATTAAGACAAGACATACAAACAAAACACACACACCCTACAGGCAGGAGTGGGAGCCGTAACAACCACTGTGTAGCATTCCATCTTCTAACAACAGTCTGTATATGTCTGGGAACTGAGGAGACCAGTTGTGGGAGAGGATGTTGTCCCTTTTGTGTCTGATACAGGATTCTTGCTGCTCAACGGTCCTGGTTCTTCTTTGTCATATTTTTTGTTTCATCATCTACCAAATGTTTTAAACTGGTGAAAGGTCTGGACTGCAGGCAAGCCAGTTCAGCACCCAGACTCTTCTGGGATGAGAGCACTGACGTCTCAGATGTTACAACAGCATGATATGCAGGATGTGATTTAACATTGTCTTCCTGAAATATGCAAGGCCTTCCCTGAAAAAGATGTTGCCTGGATGCATAAAATGTTGCTGTAAAACCTTTATATACCTTTCAGCATTGATGGTGCCTTTCCAGATGTGCAAGCTGCCCATTCTATAGACACTAATGCACCCCCATACCATCAGAGATGCAGGCTTCTGAACTGAGCACTGATAACCGGATGGCTGGATGGTCCCTCTCCTCTTTGGTCCAGAGGACGCAGGGTCCATGGTTTCCAAAAATAATTTCAAATTTAAATTGGTCTGAACAAAGAACAGTTTTCGCACTATACCTCAGTCAATTTTGAATGAGCTTTAGCCCAAATAATATGGCAGTGTTTCTGGATCATGTTCACATATGGATTCTTCTTTGCATGATAGAGCTTTAACCTGCATTTGTGGAGGGCACGGCAAACTATGTTCACAGACAATGAGTTCTGGAGGTGTTTCTAAGCCCATGCAATGATTTCCATTACAGAATCATGCCTGTTTTTGCAGTGCCTGAAGATCACAGGCATGCAGTACTTATTTTATCCTTTGTCCCTTACACATAGATTTCTCCAGATTCTCAAAATTATTTTATAATATTATGTACTGTAGATCAGTGTTTCCCCAACTTTTTTTCTGGGGACCAATATTTTTAAAGTCACAAGCCTTTGCGACCCAAGCCAATAGACATTATTCTTAAATCACAAAATAAAGGTGGATTTGACCATTATTGAACATTAATGAGGATATTTTATTGTTATTTTATAAGTTATATTTTATTGTTATTTCAGAACTTGTAGGCCTACAGCCATTGTTAATAAGCTGTCTCAGACTGAGTGATCACTTCTCTCTAAACAATTAGTACTGAAGTTTTAAACAATGAAAAACAATGCAATTGAACCAGCAATATTAAAATAAGGTATCCAATAAGTGCCTATTTGTACATTAAATGTAGGCTATAAAAAAAAAATATATATTGCCCAGTTCTTCTTCTTTTCAACATTCAATTGAACCAGCAATATTGGAACAAAATATGAAATAATTACAAAAAGATTACAAATGATACAAAACATGTCTTAACATTTCAACATCGCTAATGGGATAGGTGGGCCTGTCTGCGTTTTTGTAGCGCGTTCCAGTCCGGGGTGCAGGAGGAAAGCGCAACACGCATATCAGGCGCAGCATTCAGTCTGTTTCTGTGCTTTGTCTTCATTTTTGTGAGCACAGAAAATCCCAATTCGCACATATGTGTAGTAGTGAAAGGAATAAGCATAGAAATACTGGCCCTACTGAGGACAGGATATTCTGACGAAATGCTTATCCAGAATGATATGGTCACAGATCCATAGTCAGTAAGTTTCCATGATGGTATCAATTCGAATCTAGCTTTACTCGGACAATGCTATTTTTTGGGGCAACTGCTATTATCCTAATATATATGGCAGTGAATACAGCGAATCATTGGCCGAAAGCATGTCATATCCCAGTACGATACGTGGCGCTGTTTTCATTACAACTAGTGGTGATACAGCCATTTCCGCTTGACCTCTTCACCACTACCAACAACATCAACATTTCAAGAAAGATGGCGAACGGAGAGCAAGGTGAAGCTACGTCCCTCTACATTTCGTGAATGATGACAATAGGAGTACTGCGAATGCAAACTGCGCTATTGGTTGAGCATGAATTGCGTCTGCTCTTCGGTCCAGAAATGCGTGTTGCCTATTGGGTTGTCCATCGCGTTGTTTGTTTGTTTCTGCCGGGCCGGCTCCCGGCAGCGACAACTTATCGTCTCTTTCAACGTCCGGGTCACGACCTGGGAGGGAGGGAGGGTGGGAGGGGGGAGGGCGGCGGGATCTCAAGCATGCGCAAAGACGCAGAGTCCAGTTCATAGCCCAATTCACTGTTTACAAGCATGCAATGTCCGAATTATCAACCGACTCGGACCGAGTTATCTCGGGGTGTCGATCGGATCGTAGTCGGACCTCAATTATTAGAACAAAGGTGTTTACAAGAAAGGGATCATTCTATTTCAGTCCAAATAAGCCAGTAATTCTAATCCATGTCTTTGCAAAGTGCAATCGCAGCTGAGCTGCAACAACTCGGATTCTTCTGCAGGACTAAGCGTCAACTCAAGCAAAGACAGGACACTCATTCGAAGGGATTTTGGATCCACCTTTTATCATTCAGAATGGCATACCTCTCTGTTGGAAAATAGCGATCAAAGTTCTCAATAAGCGAAGCGAGATGAGTTTGAATAAGCGCAGAGAGGTGTTTTACTTGTGTGGCCGCAACATCATGTTCTTCTACGTGCTGCAACACAGTGGGAAACATGTAGTGACTTGGGTCTGGCCTTCTGAGTCGTGCAAGCCACAGCTTCAAGGACTTTTGGAAAGCCTGAAAACATTTCCAATTAAGGAAAACATTGTTGTGCCGTCCCTGTAAATGCGCTGGCCTTAATGAAGTTTACAACGCAAATAACTTTGCTCAGTGTTTTGTCGAGGGCGGGGGGTATTCCCTTGCATGCCAATGCCTGGCGGTGTATGAAACAATGATTCCATGTAATTTCCTTGCCTGCTGCCTCCTTTATTTGTGTTACAACTCCGCTTTTCCTGCCTGTCATATTTGCAGCCCCATCGCTCGTTACGCCTTCACAATTGCCCCAGTCAAGTACACACTTAACCACATAGTCGTTAAAGACACAAAATATGTTCTCCTGTGGTTCCAGTAGGAATATTCAAGCAACACAACAAGTCCTCCATAAATTCATTTTCCCACACATATCTGACATAAACCAGCAAGTTGTCGCAATCTCAGACGTCAGTGCTCTTATCAAGCTGTATAGAAAAACGTCCTGCTGTCATTAGTCGGGTAACAAGCTGCTCTTCCAGGTTGTCTGCAATGTTGTGTATTCTTTGGAAGACAGTGTTGTTGCTCATTCTTTTAACCTTTGCAATGTGGGGGGTCTGAGACAGCCCAACGGTTAAAAGAAAATGCTTCACTTTGTTTTTGTATGCGGTAAATTTGTCGCAATACGACTGGTCACAATGACTGATGGGTCAGAATGACCCGAAGATAACACAAGGGTTAAAAACTGTTTTCTGGAATCACAATGTCTGTTTGATGATCTGAGCAACAAGAGCGAAAAAATGTGCAGCTCAGTTAAGACACATAGAATTTCAGACATGTCAGAGAACTTGACAGAACTAAAAGCTAAGCTCGCCACAGCTTCAGCACTCAGTTTAGCAACAGATGAATCAACAGACATCGGAGACGCTTCTCAACTTTGCATTTGGATGAGATTTGTAAATTCAGGAACGTTTGAGGTAACAGAGATTTATTGTCATTGAAATTGCTTCATGAACGAACAAGGGGGGAGGACATTCATAGAGCACTTAGTGAAGCTTGCAAAGAAAGGAACATATTGGCATCCTCTGTTGTCTCAGTCACTACTGACAGCACACCCGCAATGACGGGAAAACACAAGGGTCTTGTTGCTGAAATGTGTAGAAATTCTATTGACTTGTTAGCATTTCATTGTATTGTCCACCAGCAAGCACTGTGCAGCAAGTTAGCTGATGGATACCTCATGAAGGTTATGGAAACTGACTCAGATTTTGAGAAACAAAAATTTGCTGGACATTTCAGAGAGCCATTCACTTTCCCTGTGGAAAAAATCAAGGCCTTGGCTGAAACTTTCGGTTTGCTCCGCCAATCACTTGAAGATGAACTGATGGATCTTCAGGCAAGATGAAACACCCATACAGTGCAGCAAGCATCATCAGATGCGGAAATGTGGAACCTTAGATTACTAAATGCTAAAGTGCTTTCCATATTTGGCTCAACATATATTTGTGAACAGCACATTCTCTCCGCATCAAGTCCCGCTTCCGTGTGCATTTCACTCAGTTGGTCAGCTCCCGACAACATCAGGTGTCCCATTAATGGTGAGTAGTCTCAAACTCAAAAATGTAAAACTCTAGTCTGTGAACATATGTCATAGTATTAACAGCTAATAGTCTAACCATAAAATTAAATCTGGTACATTTGCATTGATGGTGTTCTATGTAAATTAAATGTGGCCCCTGAGACTTGCACTTGGACTGTAATGCAGCACAGTGGGAAAAAAGGTTGAGAACCAACTTAGGGCATAAGTTGCCCTACAGACCACGTCTCAAAGTTGTCACTTTGTCACAAAAAGATGGCATTTTGACCCCATCAGTTCAAAATGTCTGAAAGTTGGTATGCATGCCTAATTGCTCATGGGGAACAAAAACATCTCAAGAACCAAGAATGTCTGCCGCATGGATTTCTCTATAGTGACAATTTGTGAAGAAAAAATAAATAAATTAAAATCAGCCATTGCTCCAATTGTCTTGAAATGTTGTGTACATGTATGACATACATGTCTGTACCATGTCAATTTTGAAATGGTTCGCAATGTTGAGGAGGCACGCGCCATTGCTGCTTGCAGCTATATTTACAACAGGGTTCCTCCAACCAGAGGAATCCTAATAATAATAATACTAACAAAACCAATACCTAATAAATATGAGAGAATATAGGTTGCGCCTTGTCAAAGGCAAACACATCCAATAATCTAACTCTTTGCCAAATGTAACCTTGTCAGTTAGCCTTAGTAAGCTGGCTATAGCCTACAACCCATTAGTATGTGGGTAGCTAGCTAGTTTACGTTAGACGCGCTATGTGGGGATGGATATTGTCGTGTTGGGTTCTTAAGATATAGAATAAAGACGCAGCAGGGTAGATTCACATGGCTTAACAGATATAAAGTTAACCCACGCTCTACCTCTCTTGACGGCTTCCTCATACAACAGTATACCGACCCTTGATCTATTTGGCCCCCGTGTTGCCTTCATTTCATGTCGAGGCCCAGTTGGTTTCTTTTGAGATCCATACTATAATTATCTAGTGCTACCAGTTCAGCCAGCATATCCAGTCACGTGAAAATGTAACGATTCGTTCACCACTTGACTGTATTCAAGTCGTTAATTTTTTATGTGACCTGCATAGGCTCAGTAGAGGAAACAGATGATCCGTTCACCGGCTCTCGTGTCTTCGGGTCTTTTGTTCACTTTTTATGTGAATTAGTAAGACTTATTATCGAAGACCCAGTCAAATGATGAACAATTTGTCTTGTACTGTAATTTATCTTGGGTGGTTTAGATGCATTGATTTCTGTTTGCAACAAAATGTTGTTTGCAACAGTGGATGTATTTGCGAAGTTGGCAAGAAAAAAATATGAGCCCGAAAGAATTAAGGAAATTACTCAAAAAAGGATTTGCTCATTTCACTGAAAGAGATTGAAAGAACTAGTCAGTAAAATGATCCGAACTTCCCATCACTAGATAGAAGTATTGACGGTTGGCGATACGACAATCGCCCAACCCTAGTTGTCAACAATCAATTTAAGATTTAGGTCAATGTTACATGTCACAGGCTGTGTACCAAATTATCAAGAGCTCTTCGGAAGTTTTGGAACACTTCAGCTTCAGAAAGTTATGCTGCATCCAAGTACTAATTTCATGCAGACCCTCCGTCAGCACAGTTAATGGACAGCGGGAATTTTGAATAACAGTAAAAAAGATTGTATGTTTCGAACAATAGGGAATAAAATATGTATTTTTTTCTGTACACACATAGTTGTATAAATTATAATACTTTGCGTTGGCTAACTTTAAATGCCTTTTGCAAGTGTAAACTAGCTGGTGCTATCTTGGTGATTTTATCTTGCTTGCTTGCTAACCATTGTGTTGATCCATGATGAGGCTCACTCACCCACTGAATTGCATATTAAACAAACCAGAATGTAACAAACTTACAAATTGATCTCTGACTGGACAGAATAACAAAATAAGTCCAGTGTAATGTTTACAAAACATAAAGCTTAAGAAACTGTATTTGCACACAAATTAATGAATTTTTGGGGGACTTTCCATATTTATGTCACTACCAAAGCTGAAATGAAATAAACGCTTATGTCCATACCTTTCAAAAAACTGCAGCAAACTACTGCAAACTAGACCACCCTGCGTACCATCATGATACCGGCCCTGATGTGCAGCTAATATCAGGGCAAGTGCTGATGTAGATTTTTGGATCATCAGCATAGCAGTGATAACCAAGACCATACTTCCTAATATTCTGCCCGAGGGGAAGCATATAAATGCTGAATAGAGTGGGGCCAACACTGACCCCCGTGGAACACCCTGATGCACTGGTACAGTCACAGACGTATTATTACCCAAGATGATAAACAATCCTAAATTAAAATATCCTAAAATAATTGAAACCAGATATATTGGTGCACCCCTAAATGTCCATATGGATACTATGGATAAACAAGTTAAAGAACCTGTTATCTTATTGTACAAATCTTTATTTATTTGGGGACATTTACTGAAAACCTGCTCAGATCCTTTGATTGGTGTGTGTGTGTCCTGAACTGTAAATGCATTAATATGCTCCTCACTGTCATACTTGGTATCATGTATTTTAGATCCTGTTGAGAGGAACACAAAGGTGATGGAACAGGAAGTGATACGACTCCAGGAAATGCTCAACAGGCTAGACTTTAAGAGGAAGGTATGTTGAATCTAGAGGGAGAAATAATTATTTGCATCATTACACTCCTATACACTCACCATTTTAAGTAAATGGTTACATATTCCATAAAAAGTTTCAAAACTTAATTTCCAGCATAGCAAAATGTAATCAGATCTTGTTGGTATCGGAGGTATCAAACAATGGACATCCGAATGTCAAAATACTGTATGTAGTCATTGCCTATTCAGGATGTTCTGGTTAAGATCAATGATCTTTTAATATTCATGAATTCTTAATAAAACAAGTTATTCACACAGAGCCATGTCCTTTACTGTTTGATTGGGCACTTTCGGATGGACTGACATTATATATTAATAATTCAACATTTTATTTATAGCACTGCCTTCATTGTCAAGCAATCACAGGACTAAACAGGTTATTAAAAAAGTTAATAAAGAGCAGTCAATATACAGACACATTTTGTGTCCAAACTTTTGACTGGTACTGTATATAAAAAGTACAGTAAAAAGTACAATATATAAGTGCTATGAATTACAGGCCTAGAAACTAGAAACTAGCTTTAAGAACTGTAGTTGCAGAAATATGCAATATTTTTCTTTGTATTTGTCCAACAGGAGATACTGTCTAAAATGAGGGATGTGATTAAAGAGATTGAGCTTCTAATGGGATCTCAACTCAATCCTGAGTTGATGGATTGGAGGCGAAGACAACAAATAGCTTGCATTGGTGGACCACTGCTCACCTCTTTGGACCAGCTCCAGAGCTGGTAAAATATTCATCATCCTTACATTTCTTTACATTACGAAACATTACAGCTAGTACCACCATAAGTAGCCTAGAGAAAAAACGTCTGCACCGTGATGCAAATCAAATCACATCACGCATGACGCGCCCACAACTCAACTGGAAGCTTAGGTAAACAACAACAAGTATTTAGTGATCCTTACATGTTGATTATTATATTGAGTGGCTTCTTCAACACTTGAACTTTTGTAATATGCAAGAAAATGAAAACTGTAAAAAGGTTTTTGGCTTCTAGTGGACAATATGGAATGCCAACAACAGCCCCTTTTCGCTGGACCGTGTCACATATTTTGTCGACCGCCCTATGTCTGTTGCCTGTTAATCACCTGCCGTGTGTGGTAATCCTTAGTCTTGTGTCTTTTAAATGTTAGTACTACAGCTGTACTGTGTATGTGTCTCTGTCTCCCTCCATCTGTATCTGTCTTTCTTTCTCTGTCTTTCTATCAGGTTTACCTTGATGGCCCAGAGTCTGTTTCAGATCAAGCGTCAACTGGACAAGCTAGGTGAGCTTATCCTGAAAGTAACCTATGAGAGTGACCCCATCCCTCTTCAGAAACCACAGATGGAGGAACAGGTCAAATTCCTTATTTACCACCTCATTAAAAGGTAATCAGTCTAGCCACACAGCACTTTTTAAATATTTAACAAAGGAGTGTGGGAAATAAATTATATGCAACTAACTTCTATGCATGTAAGATCCCATTTTGCAATCAGGCAAATGGGATGGATCTGAATCCTCAGCAAATTCCTCTCTAGCCTATTTATGGAAATTGTTTTGTTTCTTACTGGCTTAGGCTACCCCCAATTATGATATGAATGTATTATTAAGTGTTTTTTTTCCAGCTCTTTGGTGGTAGAAAAGCAACCTTGTATGCCCACTCACCCTCAGAAACCCCTTATCATCAAGACTGGTGTACAGTTTTCCACAAAAGTCAGGTATGTAGCAACATCCTGCTACCTAAACTTCAAAGTAGGCAACTAGGATTGAGTCCATCACCGACGGCTGACAGACATCATGATGTTGATCCGGCATTGGGATTGTCGTCTGTCCATCTGTTTAAAGCTGTGTTTTTAAAGGGGTGGTCGTTGAGTTGGCAAGTCAAAGGACCTGAGTTCCAACCCCGGTGTGCACAACATTGGCAGGAAGCTCAACTGACGAGCGACGCTTCAACCCTTGTTATATATGGATAAAAAGTTTTTATAACTGCAACAATACCAACAGTATAGACATTTCCATGTGTTTTTCAACAGCATTTCACTTTTTTCCAAATGTTCTGTGTTCAGACTGCTTGTTAAACTCCCAGAGGTTGATTATCAGCTGAAAATAAAGACAACATTTGATAAGTAAGTGCCCCTTTTTTATTTTGGTAATTTTACCGTTTACCTTTTACATGGAAATAGCTTGTATATTACAAGCAATCCAAACTGTTTTTCTTTTATATTCTGTAGTTTCATTCAATGAATGTAACGGAATGATAAAAAGGTCACTGCTCCATGGTAAAGGTTTAATGTTGTAACTATGTTGATTTGGCTGATATATTTTCTACAACTGATTACACAACAACACAGCAAGACAATTTAGCTCTCTCTAATATGCTTTGTTTGTGTTTGCAGGGACCTACCTCCAGGCAGAGTGTGAGTAAACACAAGTCAGAGTTTCAAAATAAATAAATTAGTCTTGGACTCCATCTAGTGCTTAAAGATGATTGAGAATGACAGGTGGTGTATCCATCTGCCTTTGATTCAAAGTTTTGTTTATTTGAAATTAAATAAATACATGTACACAATATTGAAAAATAAGTTGGTTCCCATTTGCATAAAACAGTAGCTAGCCAATGTCAAGTTTGGCACATAAATCACCAGATGAAAAAATATGTTGATGGCTCTTGGGCTGCCACATAAATGAGTCTGAGACCAATGGCCTTTTTTACTCATACAGATTGTATCAAATTGTTTAAGATAGCATTAAGTGATGTGAAAACCAACAGTCTCATTTCGATTCAATAAACATATAGAACCCTGTGTTCTGGATGGAAGTAGGAAAGGAAAGTCTTACATGCCATACTTGATCAAATGTGTTCAAGTATTAGGCAAAGCTCTCACACTTTGATTAAATGAGTCGCAATGGCATTACAACCCCTTGTCTTAGAAATCGGCAATTCTTCATCCTGACCAACAACACTAAAGTCATGGATTTTGAGGAATCTTCTAATGGTTGCCTCACTGTGGACTTCAGACATCTGGTAACAACTCTCCCTCCTGTTGAATTTAGATCCATTACCAGAGACTAGTGTTGGATCAAAAAATAGTGATAGTAAAGCTACTCAAACCAGTTTTGATATGCATATGCCAGAATTCAATAGAAATAATAATTCAATAGAAATTATCATTTTGTGTGTGCACGTAGCATTTCCGGTAAATGTTTCATAATGGGTGGGTTGTCTTAAGAATGATCATAATTTTAGATGATCAAACCTTTATTGATATGTACACACTGTGGGTTGTTCTCATTTTCATTGTTTCACTGTTCAGAATGGAGAAATTAAATATAAAGAAATTAACTTTCTACAGCAGCTCAAAGAGAAGAAGGTCATCAATGGAACCAAGGGGAATGAGGTGAGAAAGTTAAATAAATAAAGCTTATTGAAGTAGGGGGGACTGAGGCAGCTTCTCATGCTTTGCATTAATATGTAGATTTCTCTGCATTAGAATATCTATAAATGTATTTAATGCCAAGTGCCTGCTCCTTTCTGCACCTTGCTCCTGAAGCTCAGGGGGGAGACATGAATGGGCAGTACAAGGCCACCCGTGTACTACTAAAAAGTGATGTACAGCTAACTTGCCAGTACCACTTGCCAGAATTAATACAGAGACATTACTAGAGGATTACAGTGACACAATCACTTATTACTGCTAGCCCCCATACATCCTATCCCTACTTGAGACAACATCTACTGTATTGTGGGATAGTAGTTTGTCAAGGATTAGGAGATGGGGTGTGAACAGGTTAGTCAAATTGAACATGGCTGTGATGTAAACACATTTCCAGGGTCTTCTCTCTGTGACAGAAGAGCTTCACACTCTCAGCTTCGAGGCAAATTTTTCCATCCAGGGCATTAGCATCGACCTGGAAGTGAGTGACTTTCATGCCACACATTAATCCCACACAGACACACATTAAAACTGTACACATTCACAATATATATAATGTTACCAACTTCTGAATACTGAATTCAAACTGACAAAATGAGAATAGTCAAAGTGGTCTGATAAACAACCACACAGTAAATCATAAGTGACTAAAAGTCATTGCACAAGTAATTTTGTTAACACTTTATTTAAAGTCTATATGCGTAATGCATTATACAGCATTATACATGCACTCGTAATTAATTACAATACAGTTATAATGGAGTTTAAGCATAGTAATAGACACTCGTTAAGACTCATTAAGACTTGTTATGTTGTATACCAATACTCATAATGCATTATATTTGTGTGTGCTTGCCTTTGGCAAGGCACAACCTATATTCTCTCTCTTATTATTTATTATTATTTTCTCACCCTAATTGCTCCCAAAGGTTTTGCACTACATAGACAATGTCGGTGTCAAAATGTGCGTCTTGTTCCCGAAAGCGTTGCTTGTATCGGAAGGAAAGTTCTGTTGCACAGTTTAGGCTTAATTATATGTTGTGGCAAAACGTAAAACTAAAGGTAGCTAACTAGCTAGCTACAGTCACAAACATCACTAACATCGCAACATCACATACCTGCGCGCGATTACCTACAGTAAAACAGCAGGGGCCTTATTTATAAACATTGCATAAAAAAATGCATACGGCAGTTTGTGTGCAAACTTAAGGATTTATTAAAAACTAACTTCACATGAGAATGTGAGGTCCTCCACGCACACTGTGACCCATGCATACTCACAAAACTTTGAGAAATGGGAAACTGTGACACCAATGGCAGAGACAAGCCTTCAAGTTGATAGCTAACATTGCGAAAAAGAAATTGAAGGGATATAACCTCTTACGTGTTACATATGAAGAGTTGCCTGGAGTGCACGCACAAAAAACATTATTTCCGATATATCCAAACTCAGAAATCTGTTTTTGCAATAGAACCCCTCGGTTAATCGGGAATAATATGTTTACTTTGCTTGCATATTACAAAAGTGTTGAAGAAGTCACTCAATATAATAAATGACATGTTTAAGATCACTAAGTACTCACAATTAGTGCTGTCAAACGATTAAAATATTTAATCGCGATTAATCGCATTAATGGCATAGTTAACTCGTGATTAATCTGAATTAATCGCACATTTTTATCTATTCTAAATGTCCCTCAATTTATTTTTGTCCAATTATTTTTTCTAATTTTAATACTCTCATCAACATGGAAAAGTGGATCAGATTGCTTGGTGCAAATGTAAAAAAAATAAATTGAAAACAACATTGCAATCGTCTGGCTTTGACGAGGGGGCTGAGAATTCGCATCAGCTGTGTGCTTGGCCATCAAGTGGTATTTCAGACTGGACGTGCTGCGATGATAGCTCAGTTCACAACGACAAAACACACAGATCACTTTGGTCTTGTCAATGGAACTATTTGGCAACTTTTTAAAAGTAAACTTTCCATTCAGAATCTTATTGGCATCCATTTTGCAGTCTCGCGCTCGCCATCCACTCAAAACGTAATGTTAGCCTAGTACTCTTTAGCCGGCTCGCAAGCCCAAACAAGTGTGTGCGGCATGCCTGTTGTTTTGTTTCCGGTCTAGCTAGATCCGGTGTGGTGTTGTAGTTTAACGTCAGTAGTTGTTGCAACAGCATGTGAAAAAAAACGTTTGCAAAGCCAAAAAGAACATAATCGCGCGCAAAAAAAATGTACGCTGTTAAAATGGGTTTGCGTTAATGCCGTTAATAACGCGTTAAACTGACAGCACTACTCACAATTTGTTCTTGTTTACCTAAGGTTCCAGTTTAGTTGTGGGCGCGTCATGCGTGACGTGATTTGCATCACGGTGCAGCCGGTTTTCTAATAGCACGGGGGTACTAGCTGTAATGTTTTGGATTCTAGGCTGTGTCTGTACAAAGTACGATCCCATCCCCCCTCCTAATCAAGTAGTGAATTGGAAGTGTAGTACTTTAAGTACCTTTTAAATATAATGTTGAATGAAATGAAATGATCGTGAAAATGATTGTGCCTTCTCGTCAATCTGTCATTTATTTGCATGTTGATAGTTGGTGAATATTTACGGAATTTGAATGATTGTTGTCTAGCTCTTCAATCTTTCAGCAAAATGTAATTTATCATAAAAAATGTCACACATGTTGAGGGTTAGACTGCATTTGATCTATAAATGCGTAGCCCAACATAATCAACATTCTATTGTCGGCTAACAATGATCACTTCGTCAAAAGTATAAACACAGGGATATGGAAGCAAATCAGTGACATAATGTTTTGAATTTTAAAAGGCATTGAATACTTAATATTGAAGTTTAAACAACACCGAATTCACATATGAATTTATTCAAATGTTTCGAAAGAATCTGATGCAAAAATTCAAGGCTTGGAAATTCAGGTTGCTCACATACGAACAGTAAAATTTAGATTCCCAAAATTCAATACAAAAAAAATCAAGTTGCTCAAATTAGATTTTATGTTTGATCTATTTTAACTTAATGCCTTTCTTTTTAAGTTGTATAAGCCTTTTTTCACTCTGGCAGGGGGACTGCCAACGGAAACTAGCCTTTTGGCTATAGCATTTACATTTTAATGTTCATAAATGTACACTGTCCCTCTTGATCAAATAAATTGAAATTAATAATTTGAATGGTGAAATCCGAGCCGAAATTTTTTTTGCCTATCAAATTCGAGCCGAAAAATGTTGAGGCGAAAAAATTCAGATTGCAACATCCGGGATACCAAAGATAGGTAGAGCAATTGAGCGTCAATGCAAGATATGATCACATCTGACTCACCGAAGCATGGTTGTTTTCTCTGGTAGTCATCATGCGTTTTTTCTTCACTATTGCTCGATTGTTCTACCTATGTTTTCCTGCATTCCAAGGCTGCAATTCTCTTTTCTATCAACAGATGTCGCAAGGGCTCCTGTATGTGAGTCTTCTATTATTCAGACAAAGTTTAATATATAGTGTATAAATATACCTAATATGTATAGGTTATACATATATATAGCCTATATATAATTATGTGCAGGTTGAAGCTTGCGAAAGCTTGCCGTGGGGGGGGGGGGGGGGGGGGGGGGGGGGGTACTACCAAATCGCACGCCAAGGTTTTTGGAAAAGTTGGAATTAGCCGATAAAATTGACAATCTATGTATGTAAGGCGAATTAGTGGATACTCAAACTATAGTTTGCGATCAGTACGTCTATAGAAGGAGCTATTGAAACAGTCTCATAAACATTCAAGGGTCCGATAGATCCAGTTATCCTGGCAAAACCGTTATTGTTCTTTATTTATTGACAGGGCACGGTCAGAGCCTGTTTAAGGAGAGCCTGTCCACTCCCTATTAAGCCCAATTGTACCAAATTTGGTTGCAGTTCCACCAGAGTTCCACTGGGGGTGAACGCGAGCGAGTGCATGCTGAATGGGAGTCTATGGAGCTAAACGGCTAAATGTGTCTCTTTCACCTGATTGTCGTTGAGAAATCTCAGATTTGATTGTAGTTTGTGCATGTTCAACATGGATTATAGGTCAAAGTTGAATGAACGAGTACTTATGTCTTTTCGATTTCTTACAGGGTGAGTCGTTGTTGCCCATAACACGCTAGCATTCTGCTAATGAATGCTGATTGGTTAGTGAAGGACTGAATATGACCAGAAATCCCGCTTGATGGCATCTGAAGCGGAATCATAATGTCAGAGCATTAGCACCATTAGCAACAACATTAGCAAGCCAAAACTCTTTCTAGCATGTGTATTGACAGGGAGAGCCTAACCTGTCAGCTGTGTTGTCGATGCCTCGAGAGAGAAAAAGGAAGTGACCAGAGCTTGCCGTAAAGTAGTATCTCTGGTCGTACGATGTGTATGACGTCATTGACATTTTAAGGCTTTTTAGAACAGAAAGGCGAAAATATAACACCCAGCAGTGTGTATTTTTTTGCCTCCCCTTTCGAATTCAGAATTCAAATTACTAGACAAACAATTATATCCTGAGAAAAGTGGATTTTGAGGGGTATTGCTCCATAGACCTCCATTCATTCTGCACTCGCTCGTTAGTGCCCTCATATGGAACTAGAGTGGAACTGCAACCAGTTCAGAACCCGGAAGTTTCCAGAGAGTGGCAGTTCTCACTATATTAGACATTCTCTGGCACGGTCCAAGTATTGCAAAAATGAGAGAAGTGTATGTTTGGAACTTCTAAGCTAGAAGCTACGATCTCTGCTTGATCTCCCATTTATCCTGCTCTCAAATGATGGCTCCCTGAACAATAAATTGGACTGTGGCTTGTGTGTTTATATCAACACGAAATGGTGCAAAACCTCTATGCTAGTTTCTAATTAGGCTAATGCTCATCACTGGTGGAGTTTATGACTGTCGTGTTCACACTTTCGGTTCGGTTCTCTTGGATCTCTTGGTTCGGACCAATAAATACAATTATATAGTCTATACTCTGGGTTCGCTAACAAAGCAATCGCATCAAAGTTTGTTTTCTTCAAACCAAACCTAGCTGCCAAGTGTGAACATGCCTTTAGATGCAGACTATTTTATTTACCACTGCTCTCTCTTTGAACGAATCATTAATATGATTCGGGAGTAAAGAGTAGTCTCAGAGAGCGATTCGTTCATTTTCTCGTGGCAAAAAAAAAAAAGTAAAAATAACAAAACCTATAATTATCACGTGTGAACTAATATCATTCACGTCTTACTAAACCTAGTCACGCGAAAGTGAATGAGGTAAACAAATACTTTCTGTTTCCTCTTCTGAGCCTATGCAGGTCACATGAAAAATGATCCAAAGACTCATACCCGAAGACCCAGTCAAAATGAACGAATCATTTCTGTTTCCTCTAACTACCAGTATTGAGCGTATGCAGGTCACGTGAAAAATTATCCAAAGACTCATACCCGGCAGATGAACGAATCATTGATCCGAAGACTCGGTTGGCAGAAGACTGAAACATTGATCCGAAGACTCAGTTGGCAAAAGAACGAAACATTGATCCGAAGACTCGGTTGGGAGGTGAACGATTCGTTCATCTGCCTGGTACAAGTCTTTGGATCATTTTTCACGTGACCTGCATAGGCTCAGTAGGGGAGAGTGGGGTGAATTGTGCCAGTTTTTACTTAAAGTGACTTTAAAGCGAGGCCATGACAGTAATGCTTCCAACTAAAATATGTACATATATCTGCTAAATGACTAAATGTAATATATTTCAGGGTGTGGTGCATCCCTGGGAACAATCACTTTGGATCTGAAATATAGTATTTAAGAAATATAGCTTTCTGAAAAAAAGTGGTCTCGTGGCACAACTTGCCCCCGGTGTGTGGTAAGTTGTTCATTTAGAGAGAAAACATTGGGGTAAATTGTGCCATTGATTATTGAAGTAAAACAGTATATTTTCATGTCAGAAACTGTGATGCTATATAAAAGCTAGACATTCAATACAAAATTACTCATTTAACCCTCGTGCTGCCTTCGGGTCACATGACCCAAAGGTTCATAACGAACCATCGTTGTGTTTACCCAATACAAAAACAAATAAAAATAATTTTCTTTTAACCATTCCAATGTGTCTGAGACAGCCCGACAGTTAAAAGAAAATGCTTCACTTTGTTTTTGTATGAGGTAAATTTGTCGCAATACGACGGTGGGTCACAATGACTGATGGGTCAGAATGACCGAAGATAACACAAGGGTTAAGGTTTATTGGGTGTGCTTTGCCTTCGGCAAGGGCACAACCTTTGTTCTCTCACATATATATTATTATTATTGTGAGAATGCTGTTCAGCATTCTCACTATTGTTTTTCCAATTTCTTAGTTCTTCCGCCGTTTTTTGTCCTTTAACTAGTCCTGCATACTTTCACCGATTCCTACAATTTTTGTACCAAAACGTTCAGCTCCTTCAGGAGATGTGTGCTATGTATTTTGGTATTTCTCACTTTTATACTTTTTAGGATATTAAGGTTTTGGTGCAAATTATTCTCCCATTAAAAGTAATGGTAAATCCTTTCAAATCATTAAAAAGGTTCCTCCTCTTTCAAACTTAACTACTTCAGCATACTTTCAGCTACAGACACCATTCAACCTTTAAAATGTTCACAAGACATTCAGCTATTCCCAAATGATTCAGCTTTTTCAAAAATTCAGCCAATTTTGAATTATGACAGTTTCAAATACATTAAAATGTTTGCTCCTTCTTGATTTTTATGAATGAGCAGCAAGCAGAGTGGCACACTGCTGCCTGCTCTTTTTCTGATATTCAACTAAATTGTCAAACACATTCCTCTAACTTTCATATAGTTAAACTTACAGAAACAAGTTATACCTTACAATGTAGGAAAGATTGTCCTCTTTCAGCCAATGTAACTACTAATGAGCTCACATTTACAGATTTTCAGCTATGAGCCTTGAAGCGAGAGTAGCCTTTCAAATTCTCTCACTAACTTCAATGGAGAGGTGGGTAAAATCCGTCAGAGAAAGCAAGAAGGAAGACGATTTCGAAACTGCCAAGAGTTGTATTTCTGACAGCACAGACATGTAAAGGATATCTATGGTTTTGGCAGAGTCTCGGGTCTCGGAAAATATCCTTATTTTTGTATTGGACGTATAGTTTTGCGTCTAGGTCAACTTGTTTGAGGTGTGGATGCTAGGTAAATGTTCGTTTTTCTCTCTGCCTAGCTCGTTAGCTATCACAGCTGCGCCATCACCGTGGCAACCAAACAGACACGCACCATGAAAGCAGAATTGGGTATTTGGATTTGATTTGGATTCTAGCTAAATTTCTGTTATTCTCTCCAATAGTCGAGCTAGCGCGATGGCTCTCCATAACTAAAAACGGTTCGACTTCTTTTCCACAATCGGCCAAATTGGCCAAACAAGGTATGTACATTGAGCTTAAAGTGTACATAATCTAGCTAGATCGTTTTATTTTAGCAAGTTTCACAGAAATCTGCAAAAATCAAGGCTCAAAACGGTCATAGCTGACCGTCACGAACAGCCAAACCGGGGCTGGGGTAAGTGTTTGCTGCAGCTGGCGTTAAACCTACGAACAAACGCTTCGTAACTGGAAAGTTTTTACTTTTAATTGACGATATTGAACACAGATGTTAAGTAACTTGTCTTTACTCAAATATATTCTCTAGTGATGGGTCGTTCGCGAACGATCCGGCTCTAAGAGCCGGCTCTTGAAGGTGAACGTCGGGAGCTGGCTCGCATATCTGAAGAGCCGACTCTATTTTTAATAGATAATACAGCCTATAAAAACTAAATGATTATGAAATAATTAATTAATTTTAATTGTATTTAAAATAATTGACTAATTCAAAGAACAACGAAAAAATACTTGTAGGCTTAAAGGCGCACACGATCATCCTCACATTCTGTTCCTGTCAATCCTGCATGAGGGAGGGCCGAGCCAACTCACACACAGTCGGAGAGTAGTCAAAACTCGGAGAGCCATGACAAATCAATGCATTTTTAAAGATATGTGGGCGAGAATGATTTCATTTCATAATTTAATTAAAATTGTTTTCACACCTATCATAGTAAAATTCATAGTTAAAACATGTATTTTTTAAAGAGCCGTTAGGGAGCCAAAAGAGCCGGCTCTTTTTAGTGAGCTGAGACATACGAGCCGGCTCATGAAAAAGAGCCGGAATGCCCATCACTAATATTCTCCTTTATTTTGTTTTTGAGTATCACAAATCATTATTTTAATTGTTGTCTTTCTTACATTCTGAGCAAAAAACTTTTTGTGGTACTACATCAATTTTATAGACATGGGTCTAAAATGACCCATATGGATTCACTATGGAATTTGATAGAAACTTTGGATATTTGCAATTTGGAACATATTTACTGTGAATAGTTATTCACCTGCTACACATTTCACAGCTCAACCCTGCTGCTTTTAGGTTGGGAGATGTTCATCAGTGATAGCATCATTGAGGAGGTTCTGAAATGCAACAACTTACGCTGCGTTCACACTGCAGCGTTTTTTAACGCTCTGCATCGCTTGCCTTCCCACAGTACACCACGCTCGGGGGCGTGTTAAACAAGTTAATACAGATTTGTAGTTCTCTAAGGTCACTGTTGTAGTCATGGCCAAGCGTGCAGATTTGGGTTCATGTACTCACAATATCGATCAAAATACCACTTTTACACAACATTTATTGTGCAAGATTTTACTAGTGCAAGATTACAGTAGAATACATGTTACGCCACCGGTCCCTCAACCAGTCGTTTGTAGGCTGGGCTAGCGAGCTAGCAGTGGCACAGAACAGTCACGTAATGTGACAAGACTAAATTTAAAAGTAGGCTATAAAAACACACTAGGAACAATGACGACATCGGCAACCATGCACCATGCATTATTAGTTTAATGTATTCTTTAAATTCAGGCTCGTCACATTAGTAACTTTGTTCTGAACAGAACTGGGTGTGCAGACACATACGAAAAGTTTCTCCTCCATCTTGAAATTGTCAAACCTAGAAATGTTTACCATGACGAACAGTTGCTACGGTACAAGAAACAAGAAACTAATCCGATTGGCCAACGCTAGCGTTTTCACGCTGCTCATTTACATAAAGTTGAGAAAATCCAACTTGCAACGCTCCGCTCCGCTCGCCATCCCACAATGCCCTATGCGAGCATCAACGCCTGGTTTCATTGAAAATGAATTGGAAGCCGACGCCCCACGCCGCCCGCTCCGCTGCAGTGTGAATGCAGCGTTAGAGATGAAGAGCTGCAGCAACAAAAGGGAAAGAGTGTAGAAGCATCAAACAGGAATTCATGGCCTCTATCAGTTTGATCCTCCTTGCAGGGGAAGACAAGAGCCTAAATGTGGCCTTGCGGGAGAACATCTCCCAGCCTAAAAGCAGCTGTGTTGAGTTGTGAAATGTGGGACAGGTGAATAGTTATCCACAGTAAATATGTTCCAAGTTGCAAAGATTAACTAATATCAAAAATTCCTATAAAACTCCATAGGAATACATATGGGTCATTTTTGACCCATGTCTGTAAACTGAAGGTAGTAACACAAAAAACAATGGTTGTTTATAAATTAAGAAAAAAAGAAGGAAAATAAGTATTTGTGGCAATAAAAAACTAGATATTTAATGAATACTTGGAATATGAAATTATGAAATTAGATGATTTCTAAAGATATGGCAAAGACACACTCAGCCATACATGAAATATTATAGGAAATGAATGCGGGTCATTTTAGACCCATGTTGTGCATTAGAGTGGTAGTGTTACAAAAAGTATTTTTATTCCAAAAGTAAGAAAGAAAAAATGAAAATAAGGACTTGTGATGACCAAAAACAAGTTAATTGAGGAATACCTGGAATACTGAATGATTAAATATTTTTTTGCGAAGATATAGAAAATGTTAACTCTCCCGGGTCACTTTAGACCCAGGTTGTGTATCAAAGGGTTAAATCAAAAGTCTAACTACTAACCTGAACTTCATTGCCACAGCCTAAACTTTGTCAATCTGTTCATGAAAATAATTAATTTCAGCCTAAACCGTACAACGGAACGTTAAATCAAATTCAACCAACGCAATCGCTACCAAGACGAACACAGTAGTCTAGTACTGTACCGTAGTAGTACAATTTACCGGGGCAGCTTCTCCACACAGGGCTATATCGCATTTTGCGTTGTTACTGACAATGATCGCTACCAGTGAGCTTTTTATGAATGAGCGATTTTCCACTAAATAAATGTCAAGCTTATTTACGTTTTGGGGGGCATATTTTCAGTTAGCAGATGGTACTGTTTGAATCGCGATTCCATCTTCTACTGCCGGTAACGTCGTAGAATAATCTTCAAAGGGGGTTCTTTATTAATGAATGAATGCAATGAGTAGGCTAAATGCCTGAAAATATCACGAGAAAGGAAAAACTTAAAAGGACGTTTAAGTCATAGAGATTAGGTAAATTTTTACACCGGTCTGCCAAATGTATTCGTTTAGATTCAACGATGAGGCTTGCCTGGTCCTAACCAGACTCTCGTACATTTCATGAGAGTCTGGCCTCGCTCCACTGACAAGCGTTGACTTCCTTGTAGGCGGGTACTCTGTTGAAGTTTAAAACTATTGGATCTGCCCAGAGCCACTCTGATCTGCCATAACCAATCGCTAGCGTTCGCCAATTCCTTCACCACTACTGTAACAGAGCTAGCTGCCGTAGCTGGAAAATCAAACTGTTCCCGAACCCCGTGGGCAGGGCCAGGTTAAGGTCATCTGGGGCCCAGGGCAGAAGCCTCCCCGAGCCCCCCCCCCACGCAAAATATTTGTAAATATATATATATTATTATTACTATGATTTTTATCAATATATATTAGAGAGAGAGGGATTGGTAATTAAATTATGACAGACAAAAATATCAGTATGTGATACATTGTAATCAGTGGCGGCTGCTGGTCTTTCAAAGAGGGGAAGCTCATTTTCGGCCTACATCCTAATTCTTAAAAATGTATTTGGCTATTCACTGGCTAGTTCACCCCTACGACACTAGCCTAGCCTACTGAATGAATGAACGAACGATCTAACAAAACAATATTAATCAAGGAGGAAATGTGGAAATTAGGTTAAACTGAAACAAGGAACGTGGTGTATAATTGTATGAAGAAAATTGGTTAGCAATTTCGCCAAGCAAATACCAAGAAATAGGTTGCTGCAGTTTGTCTTTCAACTACAGTTGCAAAATCCGCGATGGGACTGAGCTTGAATAGCTTCGGTGACTTTTTGTAGTACAAAATTACTGTCAATCAAAAGGAGATGCAGTCTTTTGACAGACCCTCCAATCATCACGCGGAAGCTCACCGTCCAGGCCAGCCCACTCCTCTATTCACCCCCAGAGACGCTGAGCATCCAAGGCGGGACATAATCTCAGCATTCATCCAATGACCGTATAGTTTCGAAGCACTGAAATTTTTTTTTTAAAAGCAGCCCCATTGAAGTCCATGGAAGCTGAGCTTCAACAGGGAAATGCACTGTAACGCTACGGGAATGTATGAGAAGGAAATCAGTCAGTCGACCTGCTAATATATGTAGCTGATTCTGAAAGAACTCGTCTTCGATATGAACGTGTTCTAACGCATTTAAAATGTTAACACAATAGTAAAGATTTGACCATTAATTCTTTTTTATTTTAGGGGATGCTGAGCTTCCCTTGCAGTCTTAAAGAAATCACCACTGATTGTAATAACGCTACATTGTAACACGCACCCCTAGCCAGCCACGATGTCAAATAAATTGGAACATGCAGTCTAGCGTGCACACACAAAGCCCAGTGAACACATTAGGGGTGGAACCAGTAGCGGTTCCACTTTTCTTTTCTTTTTTTGGGGGGGGGGGGGGGGGGGCAATAAACAGAAAGCAGCACTTTGAAACTGGGCAAAACAACCACCACTACTTTATTTAAACAACTGTATTTAAGAAGAGCAAGACAATACGATGCAAAATTAAAGTTACAAACATAACAAGATAGTGACAATATAGTTTTTTTTACTATATCCTCCCATCCACTACCAAAAGGCATGTTAATTAGCTACTTGAACATCCAGCCAGCCAACTCCGTTTCGCATAAAGAGCAGGTAAGAAGCCCTGGTTGTACTAGCTAGTCGCTTCGTCCCCGGTCACTAGCCTGCTGCTTCGTCCTCGGTCACTGGCCTGCTGCTGGATTTGTAAATCGTGTTGTTCCGAGATCTTTTATCCTCTTTTTTTCTTACAGCGAACGTCTTGTGAAAGGGATTTTTTGTAAATCCATGACAGAATTTGTTTTGACTCACCGCCACTGATTCACAAAACCAAAGTTTCTGCTAGCTACGCTGCTCTCGTAGATGCTTGTTGTGGTAACTAGGGGAATTTTAAAGGTCGCTGATGGTCACCGAATCAGTCGCGTTGAAGTAAGAACGATAGGAAACCATGTCATTGGTTAGGGCGCAAAGATTTGCGCCCCAGAATCGAACTTTCAATCCGCCAATGAAAAGCTGTTCCTGCTGAAAAGACAGCAAAAAGTTAACTAGCTTCCATAGACTTTGCTGTTACCGGCACCCTTCACCTGAAGGAGGGGCTTTTCTCAGTAATGACGAATGGCAATATATTATGTTTGGTCACATTTAAGTGGTTGTTGTCAGGGGCTTACGGTCTCCCACACACATTTAACGTGTAAACACGGTACATTTCTTATTTTTATTATTTTGTATTTAATGTTTTTTGACATGTCTTTTGACATATTTTCATCTAAAATTTTTAAGTGGGCCGGCGCACTTGCGCCCACTATTGACGCACCGCCACTGGGTGGAACGGTACATGTATTCGTACCAAACCATACGGTACGGGCGTCACGGTTCGGTGCATGAAATTACACGGAGGATACACGGTATAAAAATAAATAAAACTCGCATGCAAATTAATTAATGTAATGCGGAACTACTGTTAGATACTCGTGTTCTTTCGGGACATCTAATCTGTAGCTCTGAAGCTCTGATTGGCGCCGCCGTGAGTCAGAGATAGCTAGCTAGCAGCACTAAGGACGAGTATAGCGAGTGGTGGCGACCCACGAGAAATAGAGGACCCGCCAGCCTTTTTAAGATTGCAAGTTTGTGTTATCTTCGGGTCATTCTGACCCATCAGTCATTGTGACCCACCTTCGTATTGCGACAAATTTACCTCATACAAAAACAAAGTGAAGCATTTTCTTTTGACTGTCGGGCTGTCTCAGACCCCCCACATTGGAATGGTTAAAAGAAAATTATTTTTATTTGTTTTTGTATTGGGTAAAATTGGGTAAACACAACGATGGTTCGTTATGAACCTTTGGGTCATGTGACCCGAAGGCAGCACGAGGGTTAAGTACCTAGCCTCTTACTGACATCACTGCACGTCACTGGTTGTGGGGTATGTGACTGGAAATACATCTAACATGCTAACGCATATAACGCATATGGCGTGTGCTAAATGACTAAAAATTTCCGACGCCATCACCCAGGTGTGCCAATCACTGGAACGAGACAAAAACTAAAAGTTCAACTTCTCCCTACAGTGCTTAACCAGCCATTAGATACACATACAAATAGGGCCAAATAAATTACTGACGCAATCGGAATTTACATCATCTTCAATGCGCCATATTCACTCGTAGAGGAACCTGGTTTGTTTTGCTTTTCCCTCCCCCGTGATGTCTGAACCGCGGTATGAACCGAACCGTGACTTCAGTGTACCGTTCCACCCCTAGAACACATATATACAAACAACTCGATTGAACAATTTAATTATCAGGCTGTGGCCATCTACTGAAAAGAACATAGGCTAGATTATCAGTGTGGGACTAGTTTAAGTCCACGTCTACTTTTTTGAAGGCAAAGTCACGAATCAAATCGTTGAAGTCAATTTGGCGAAGCAGGTCAAACTCGTTTGACATCACCTTCATGCAAAGCCATTGTTGTTTTGCATGCTTTGATACCGGCAACGACACGTGACGCTAAGAGAACGTGGACTTCACTACGGGTGGGTAAATGCATCAAAAATATGTATTATAATTTAATTTATCTCCTGTGCCGGGGCCCCCTAGTGGCCGGGGCCCGGGGCAGCAGCCCCTCCTGCCCATTGCACAAACTCGGCCCTGCCCGTGGGGAGGAGGGCCACAACATGATGGCCACCAACAAAACTCAGCAAAACTTGTTCTTGCTCCGGCTTTAGTTTATATTCGGCAGTGTTGCCACAACGGACCGAATGGCTTCGCTCGCATCTTTCTCCGCCGCCATTACGGAACTACAACACAAACTAGCGCACGACATCAACGTCATCGTTCTCAGCCACTCCCTCTGTTCGCTGATTGGCCGGTTGAAAATCAACCTGAAAAATCTGACTTACGTACCGAATGGCCAGACCTAGTACAGAAGCAAAATCAAAATTGAGCGGAAGTACGTAGGAGGGCAGAGCCAGGCTACGATGAGGCTGCCTCTTGCAGGGGAAATGAGAAGACATCTATTTCATTCTACACTTCACTTGTATTTTCAGTTGTAAATGAGCACAAAAAAAAAATGCTTTTAATTTCAAAAACGGACCCCTGTACAACTGACGCAAGCAAGCACACCCTACAATTTCCCCAGAAATTGTACCCTCTCTAGTTATTATTGTTTCTCTTCACACCCCTAAGCATCAGTCAATATTTGGGCTACATAGACAACGTCACTGTCAAAAGGTTCGCCTTGGTAGCGATTGAGTTGCTTGTATTTTTATTTACGTTCCGTTGCATGGTTTAAGTAGAAATTACGTTTTTGTGTCGAAAGGTGAAGCTAACACTGACGTTGCTAACGTCACGAAAACTCGCGTGACTACCTCTAGCAGAACATTAGTTTAGCAGCTTGTTAACTTCTGGGAGATAGCTAGGCTAACTATGGATTTACTGCAAGGCAGCTGCAGAAACGCCACAAGGAAAGAGGCCAGGGTGATAACTATATACTCATTTTACTTTGTGATATGAAACACGATTGTGAAGTATAATGTACAATATAAACTGATATTATTAAGGAAGTACATGTACTTTCGGAAACAGTAGGATACTATTTCACTGAAGCATTAGCATCATGACATTAGCCTCTGTTTCCCGGGCAACACATACTACAGCGGTCTATGATGCATCCGTTTTCAATAAACATTCCTCTAATACATTGTCAGGATTTATTATGACAATAGATTACAAGTAAACTATTTGTTGGTGAAATTATCATTACCTGTGGTTTCAAACCAGTGTAGCTCACTGCAACGCTGTACTGTAGCCTACGCGAGACACAATTGTATAGTAGCTAACAAAAACATCTCCACACAGCTGTTTAGGAAGTCAAACGGCGACAGAACATGTTCGGCACTCCCCTTAGCTCTACTTAAATCAAAAGTTTTTCAATAGGTGAAACTATCTGACTACCTGAACCTCATTGCCACAGCCTAAACTTTGTCAATCTGTTCATGAAAATAATTGATTATCAGCCTAAACCGTACAACGGAACGTTAAATCGAATTCAACCAATGCAATCGCTACCAAGACTAACACAGGTAACTGTACTAGGCTACTGTAGTAGTACAATTTACCGGGGGCAGCTTCTCCACACAGGGATCGCATTTTGCGTTGTTACTGACAATGATCGCTACCAGTGAGCTTTTTATGAATTAGCGATTTCCCCCTAAATAAATGTCAAGCTTAGTTACGTTTTTGTGGGCATATTTTCAGTTAGCAGATGGTACTGTTTGAATCGCAATTCCATCTGAGATAGTTACTGCCGGTAACGTCGTTGCTAGAATAAGTTTAAAAGGGGGTTCTTTATTTATGAATCAAATCAAATCAATCAAAAAAAACGGACCCCTCTGCAACCGATGCAAGCAAGCACATCCTACAATTTCCCCAGAAATTGTACCCTCTCTAGTTTTTTTGTTATAGCTTTTTTTTGTTGCTCCAAATCATTTTGATATCCTTTACGGCATTGTGCCAAAGACGTATCCCGAGTTTTGGAATTATAAGATAATGCTAAATATCTTATAATTATATAAATAATTGTCGGCATGGTCTGCAGATGATCTGATTCGATTTTCATGAAAATCGGAGAAATGACCTCGGAGGAGTTAGAAAAAGTAGGTTTTTTAGAAAATTCTAAATGGCGGTCCAATCGAATTGTCTTGATCCAAGGAATCAAGCTTCGCTGCTTGGCCCCTAATTACACATGGCTCTCATAATTTAAAAAAAAAAAAAATCATTCTCATACTTGGATTTATTGTCAGGACACATCCTGACAATAAATGAAGAACATTTCATGTTTTGCCAGTATAACTGGATCTAATTAGATCATTGAATGTTTATGATGTTGTATTCATTCATGCTATGCGTGTGCTTTGTAATAAGTTGGCACTTCACATTCCCCAGGAGAGTGCTCGATCATCTAATTTTAGAGAGGTCAGGGAAGAATTAGTACATTTCTCCTATATTGGCCCAAATGGGTGATCTGGTTTTTTGCTTCCCTCTGGAAAATTTGTGTCAAACATAATTTTTGTACCCACCCCTCCCTTCAGTGAAGCGCATTGTGTTGCCTTCTGGTATGACATGTGCTATATAAATAAAGTTTGATTTGGTTTGATTTATGATGTCCATGTGTTTATACTTTTCATTGAGGACAACAACACAATCTTGTCAGCCGACTTAAAAATGTTGATAATGTTGGGATATAGACCAACTGCAGTCTAACCCGCAACATGTTTGACATCCTTTAGCCAATAAATTACATTTTGCTGAAAGATTCAAGGGATGGGCAACAAACGCTCTAATTAAATAATCACTGAATAACAACACAGAAAAAAACTAGAGGGTACAATTTCTGGGGAAATTGTAGGGTGTGCTTGCTTGCGTCGGTTGCACAGGGGGCCGTTTTTTAATGACATTTTTACAACTGATATTTCTGTATATTTTATATAAAAATGAATAGGGCCTACTTATTATTTATAAAGATTACATAGATTTAAAAGCATCTTTTTTTGCTGCTCATTTACAACTCAAAATATGAGTGAAGTGTAGAATGAAATATGATGTCTTCTCATTTCCCCTGCAAGAGGCAGCCTATATTTTCAGGCATTTAGCCTACTGCATTCTTTCATTAATAAAGAACCCCCTTTGAAGATTATTCTACGACGTTACCGGCAGTAGAAGATGAAATCACGATTCAAACAGTACCATCTGCTAACTGAAAATAAGCCCCCAAAAACTTAAATAAGATTGACATTTATTTAGTGGAAAATCGCTCATTCATAAAAAGCTCACTGGTAGCGATCATTGTCAGTAACAACACAAAATGCGATATAGCCCTGTGTGGAGAAGCTGCCCCGGTAAATTGTACTACTACGGTACAGTACTAGACTACTGTGTTCGTCTTGGTAGCGATTGCGTTGGTTGAATTTGATTTAACGTTCCGTTGTACGGTTTAGGCTGAAATTAATTATTTTCATGAACAGATTGACAAAGTTTAGGCTGTGGCAATGAAGTTCAGGTTAGTAGTTAGACTTTTGATTTAACCCTTTGACCTGTTCAAGCTGGTCAGCTTGAACAGGTTGATGTTTGAACGGAGTTTATTGCGTAAAAATGTTGGGTGCAGGAGGGATACGTTTGTGCAAAATAAACCTATAAATTGTTTAAGCATTTTTGGGCACATCGTAAAAATCAATGTCATAGCACACAAGAGCATATCATACTTATCACAAGTTGTGTCCAGAAGACTGATATTTAAATGCATAATCAAACATTTTTATCTCTGTAGATATAATGAAAAAAACAATGTGCACTGAACTTACAATGTGAATAGTTTTTCATTGTATTTCATTGTTTCTGCAAGTTTAGTTATTGGTTGATATCATAGACTGTACGGGAGATATCTACAATCCATTGTTTCGGTAGCTGGAAAGATGTGATTTGATTGCTTTGGCCTTGCGAGGTGTAGGGAGGGATGTTTGCTCGCTGCTCGTTCATTCGGCTTGGTACTGGAAGGCGTGCATGTCACGTCCGCTTCATTTAGTGCCCTAAATTAGATGAGGGGTTTAAAGCTGTAAACAGCTGGTCAACACATTGATGTTTGAATGGAGTAGGTAGCTTAAACATGTAGTGAGCAGCAAGGAAGTACATTTGTGACATTTAAACCTATTAATGTTTTAAGTGCTTTGTGCTGCCATATTGCATAAATAACAACAGTTACTAGTAGCTCTATCAATATCATAGCAGACAAAAGTATGTCAGCAGTATGAAGGTGAAAAAAGCGTTGCTTTGAAACCAGAATGGTGAGACAGTGTTAAAGGTATATCTGTCATTGTCATGCATTGCAATATTTTCTTACAGTTGACAAAGGAGAAAAAAGAGTGAAATGAAAAGGGTATCTTATTTAATTTCATAAATGTTAAAGCGTTATGTTAGAGCTCAATGCTCTTAAGACAGTCACCCCCATTACCAGAGGTGTCAAAAGTATTCACATTCATTACTCAAGTAGAAGTATACATTTACATTTAGTCATTTAGCAGACGCTCTTATCCAGAGCGACTTACATTTAGTCATTTTACATTTAGTCATTTAGCAGACGCTCTTACAGTAAGTACAGGGACATTTCCCCTGAGGCAAGTAGGGTGAAGTGCCTTGCCCAAGGACACAACGTCATTTTGCACAGCCGAGAGTATAGATATAGATACTAGGGTTTAAAAATACTTCTGTAGAAGTTGAAGCATCAATTCAAGCTTTTTACTCAAGTAAAAGTATAAAAGTACTGGTTTCAAAACTACTTAAAGTATAAAAGTCAAAGTAGCAAGCACCCCACCCCCCAAAAAAAACATTTTTCCAAAGGCCATAATGACTTGTTATATTGAAATGTTAATGTTGAAAAATGTGGGCTGCACCAGTTTATGCCCATTGAAAATGAACGCATTTTAGTACAATGCAAATACATTAAAGAACCATATATGTGTAGCCTACTACTAAGCATTAACATGTGTTTCATGGAGCGTAAGATATGATGACTAGTTGTCTATAAGTATTGTAATGCAGCAAAAAGTCAAACTTCAGAGGCATGTTACCAATAGCCTTTATTCAAATTAGACGGCAAGTCATTAGCTCATGGTAGCCTACTTGGGTGGGCAGAGCTTGCAGCGCATTCGAAAGGAGTTGTTTTTGCATCCAAACATGTCGAAAAATTCTTCCAGGTACGGCCAGGGATGTAGAAGGGTTGGCTAATCTTCCTAGCTACCAACCTCCTCGCTGGTGCTTGGTTCGGACATTTTGCTCGAGTTCTCGAGTCTCTGCCACGGACATCTTCGTAGGCTACATACGTCTGCTATTTCCTTGATGGAGTTTGACGTGATTTTGTGTCATGTGCAGGTGATGGATCACGTACAGTTAGGTCCATAAGTATTTGGACATTGACACCATTTTCATCATTTTGGCTCTGTATACCACCACAATGGATTTGAAATGAAACAATCATAGGACGGCGCTTCTCAGTGCAGATGGACAATGACCCGAAGCATACTGCGAAAGCAACCAAAGAGTTTTTTAAGGCAAAGAAGTGGAATGTTCTGCAATGGCCAAGTCAATCACCTGACCTAAATCCAATTGAGCATGCATTTCACTTGCTAAAGACAAAACTGAAGGGAAAATGCCCCAAGAACAAGCAGGAACTGAAGACAGTTGCAGTAGAGGCCTGGCAGAGCATCACCAGGGACGAAACCCAGCGTCTGGTGATGTCTATGGGTTCCAGACTTCAGGCTGTCATTGACTGCAAAGGATTTGCAACCAAGTATTAAAGTGACAATTAGATTTATGATGTTAGTTTGTCCAATTATTTTTGGTCCCTTAAAAAGGGGGGGGGGGGCACATATAAAATGTATTGTAATTCCTACACCGTTCACCTGATTTGGATGTAAATACCCTGAAATTAAAGCTGAAAGTCTGCACTTAAAGCACATCTTGATTGTTTCATTTCAAATCCATTGTGGTGGTATACAGAGCCAAAATGATGAAAATGGTGTCAATGTCCAAATACTTATGGACCTAACTGTATAAACCAATAGGGTGTCGGAATGGTATATGTTTATACTTCTCATCCAACCACAATCAAATTCACTCTACCCGGATGGCGCAGATTTTTTCTGGATAGTTTTTTTTGAATGATGACAAGCCGGAATGAAAACAAGCCAAACTGAAATTGGAGTAACTTTCTACTCTTTACATTTTTTAAATGTAAAGAGTAGAAAGTACAGATAACTGCGTGAATATGTAAGGAGTAGAAGTAGAAAGTCGGCTGAAAAATAATTACGTCAGTAAAGTATAGATACCCAAAATTTCTACTTAAGTAAGGTAACAAAGTATTTGTTCTTCGTTACTTGACACCTCTGCCCATTACCCTGTGCAACCCCAGTCAACACTGTGGAGTCCTTCCGCGATTGGGAACTGAACATCAGCTCCCTCACCAAGAAAGCACAACAGAGGATGTACTTCCTACGGCAGCTGAAGAAATTCAACCTGCCAAAGACAATGATGGTGCACTTCTACTTCCACGTCTGTTTGAAGTTTCTTAGCGAATAAAACCCATTCTGATTCTGAAAAGTATTAACACTTTCCTGCCAGAATATGCAGACCTTTTCAAATAATATACCTGAACTGTTTATTGCATTTTGAAGACGAGATTTAGGGCTTTCTAATGATGTAAATATTTATATGATCATGTTGGGCAAATCATCCTTTATCAAGACGATTTCACGGAGCCATTCTGACAAATCTTCTCCGTCTGCATTACTTTTTTAGAAAACCTAATTCTTAACCACTTTCAATAAAAGATAGAGGATAAGTTAGAGCATATGAAATGTGTGTACTTTTGTCGTGAATTCAGAACAGCAGACAGATTTAAGATAGACTATTTTGTTTAAAAGTTATGACCACTGAAGTGATGAGTGGGATAACGCAATTCCAAGCTAGCGCGATGGCTGTCCATAACTAAAAACGGTTCTACTTTTTTCCACAATCGACCAAATTGGTAAAACAAGGTATGTACATTGATCTTAAAGTGTACATAATCTAGCTAGATAATTTTTCTTTAAGCAAGTTTCACAAAAATCTGCAAAAATCGAGGCTCAACACTGTCATACCCGACCGTCACGAACAGCCAAACCGGGGTCACGAAAGGTTTACTGCAGCTGGCGTTACTACGAACAAAGGCTTCGTAACTGAAACATTTTTACTTTTAGTTGACGATATCAAACACAGATGTTAAGAAACTTGTCTTTACTCTAAATATCTTCTCCGTTTTCAATTTGAAGCAGTAAATCGAACAGTAGGAATTCTCCCACGACATCCGCTCGCTCTGCTTTGACAAATATGTTTTCTCAGTCCACCATACATTAGACAAGCTAATTTTCGAGCACTTTCAATACAAGATACAGGCCATGTTAGAGTTGATATACATAATTGTGTGGGCAATGTAGAACAGCAGACAGATTTGAAATATGATCTTTTGTTTTAAAGTTATGGCCATTCTAGTGACGAGTGCTTACAACGCTAGCTACGACTGTCATCATAGCTGCCATAGAACGGCGAAACCAGGTCACATAGCTAGCTACGTCTATCGTTCGTTACCTACAAACAATGGCGATATTGACAACAGAGGTTAAGGAACTTTTCTGTAATCCAGCTGCTAGTCCAAGCACTCGTCCTCTCCAAGTTGGACTATTGCAACTCGCTGGTCTCCCAGCATGTGCAACCCGCCCTCTTCAGAGGATTCAGAACGCGGCGGCCGGCCTGGTCTACAATCTACCCAGACGCTCCCATGTTACCCCGCTCCTCATCTCTCTCCACTGGCTACCTATCATGGCCCGTATCAGATTCAAGACCCTGGTATTGACCTTCCGAGCAGTGAACGGGACTGCACCCGTCTACATCAAGTCTCTCCTGCAGCCTTACACCCCCACCCGTCACCTAAGGTCTTCTTCAGACAACCGCCTGGTGGTCCCACCGCTCAAGACCGCCCGGTCCCAACACAAGCTCTTCTCCTGTCTGGCCCCCCAGTGGTGGAATCAACTCCCCACCTCCATCAGAGACACTGACTGTCTCTCCACCTTCAAGAAAAGGCTCAAGACGCACTTGTTCCGGGACTACAGCGGTACTTAGGAACGGTTCGCTTGACCCGATGTTAGTTTCCTCAAGGATCACAATGACTCTTGCTTAGAGACTTGTTGCTCTTGTGGTTAGTGGTAACTGATTTAAATGTTTGTTCTCGCTGTGATATATTGTTTTATTACTGTTGCTTGCTTTTTTTTTCACAGGTACACTTGCACTTATAGCTGTTCATGTTGTTTAATTGTAACTTGTTTAACTACATGCTCTTATGGTTCTTCCCTTTGGCACTTACTTTGGTTGTTCACAACGTGTGCTTCATGTTTTGGCTACTCGCGATGTTTTTTGGCTATCTTGTTGTTATGATCAGTGACCTATGCACTTTGTAAAGCTCTCTCTTGGAAGTCGCTTTGGATAAAAGCGTCTGCTAAATGAATAAATGTAAATGTAATCAAAATATCGTCTCCGTTTTCAGATCTAGCTAGCTTACTGTAGGAAATCTCCCATTGAATCCTCTCTAGCTTCGCTTCGGCCAAAGATGGACGACGATGATGACCATGCATGCATTATTCACACCTACAGTACGGTGTTCTGTACAAATACCACTTTGACATACATGATCCGCTGGCTAGATGTAACATGATCTTATCTACTACCCACAATAGTTCAGCCTTTTTGCAGCAGCATTTTAATCAGAGTTAGAGTAGCTTTTGCAGTTGCACAACAAAGTCACGTAATGTGACGAGATTGAATTTAAAAGTATTTAAAAAACTCACCAGGGACAACGACAACATCGGCAGACCTGCACCATGGATTATTATATTTATGTCATCTTTAAATTCAGTGTCTGAACAGGACTGGGTGTGCAGGCACACATGATTAATTTCTCCTCCATCTTGATACTGAAACCTAGATTCTAGGTTCTAGGTTTGCTGACAATGACAACCGTTGCTACTTTACAAGAAACAAGGAACCAATCCGATTGGCCAACGCTCTTCATCATTATATTTAAGAGCTAGAAACATTGTTCCACTGTTTAAACTGTATTTCTGTTTTTACATCTTTCAATTATTAAACAGTGTCAAAAATTGACGCGGTGAGAAACAGTTCTGTCAGTGCATGACGTCACAATTGAATTTGACTTGAACATTCTGAACCATTGAAACCCATTCATTTTTTTTAGCACTTTAAACTTTAATATCTTAAAAACTTTAAAAGTTATCAGAGAGAAAAGTAATAGCACACTAGAGCAGTTCAGACTTTATCAAGTGAAGTTTGAACGGTGTTTCTAGCCTAAACGGTGTGAAAGGAGTAGGCGAGCAAAAAAAGTGGGAGGAAAAAAAAAACTAGAAACGGCTGTTCCTGCGAAACAGCAGTGAGAATGCCGAAAACCTGAATGGGGATAGCTGACCATGCTAAAACAGCGGAAAATTGTGAAAATTTTGTAGAAAGTTATAAGCTGAAGCTTCAAAGCAACCGAAAGGTATTTTTGAAAGGGGCAGGAGCTGGACGAAATTGAGTAGAAAGTCATTTGCTCAGGTTTCAAATTGGTCTGAAATGTATTTTAGAGAGGACCTGGAGCTAACTGATTAAAATGCTGCAGCAAAAAAGTTTAACTATTGTGGGTAGTAAATAAGATCATGCTACATCTAACCAGCGGATCATCTTGCAAGTGTGTCAAAGTGGTATTTTTACAGACTGTATTAACACCGTAGGCGTGAATAATGCATGCATAGTGATTGTCGTCCATCTGTAGCCGAAGCTAAGCTAGAGAGAGGATGCAATGGGAGACTTTCTACAGTAAGCCATATCTACTGCTTCAAATTGAAAACGGAGACCATCTTTTGATTAAAGACAAGTTCCTTAACCTCTGTTGTCAATATCGCCAATAAAAAGTAAATACTCTTCAGTTACGAAGCATTTGTTTGTAGCTAGGTAACGAATATTATGTCTGGAAAAACGTAGCTAGCTATGTGACCTGGTTTCGCCTATGATGACAGTCGTAGTGTCACTAGAATGGCCATAACAAAAGATAATATTTCAAATCTGTCTGCTGTTCTACATTGCCCACACAATTCAACTCTAACATGGCCTGTATCTTGTATCGAAAGTGCTCGAAAATTAGCTTGTCTACTGTATGGTGCTGAGAACATATTTGTTAGTCAAAGCAGAGCGAGCGGATGTCGTGGGAGAATTCCTACTGTGTTAGATTTACTGCTTCAAATTGAAAACGGAGAAGATATTTAGAGTAAACACAATTTACTTAACATCTGTGTTCAATATCGTCAATTAAAAGTAAAAACTTTCCAGTTACGAAGCGTTAACGCCAGCTGCAGCAAAAAATGCCCCAGCCCCGGTTTTTGGCTGTTCGTGACGGTCAGCTATGACAGTCTTGAGTCTCGATTTTTGCAGATTTCTGTGAAACTTGCTAAAATAAAAACGATCTAGCTAGATTATGTACACTTTAAGCTCAATGTACATACCTTGTTTGGCCAATTTTGTCGATTGTGGGAAAAAAGTCGAACCGTTTATAGTTATGGAGAGCCATCGCGCTAGCTCGATTATACGAGAGAATAACAGAAATGTAGCTAGAATCCACACCTCACACAAGTTAACCGAGACGCAAAACTGTACGTCCAATCCAAAAAATACGGATATTTTCCGAGACCCAAGACTCTGCCTAAACCAGAGATATTCTTTATATGTCTGTGCAGTCAGAAATACGACTCTACCTGCAGTTTCGAAAACGTGTTCCTTTTGCTTTCCTGGTGCGTGTTTGTTTGGTTGCCACGGTGATGGCGCAGCTGTGATGGCTAACTAGCTAGGCAGAGAGAAAAACGAACATTTACCTAGCATCCACACCTCAAACAAGTTGACCTAGACGCAAAACTATACGTCCAATCCAAAAAATAAGGATATTTTCCGAGACCCAAGACTCTGCCGAAACTAGAGATGTCCTTTATATTTCTGTGCTGAAATATGTCTCTACCGGCAGTTTCGAAATCGTCTTCCTTCTTGCTTTCTCTGACGAATTTTACCCACCTCTCCATTGAAGTTAGTGAGAGAATGCTTAACAGCATTCTCACAATAATAAGTATGCAGAATAACAATAGTGTTTTTGCTTGCATCAAACACACTAATAATAATATATATGTGAGAGAACAAAGGTTGTGCCCTTGCCGAAGGCAAAGCACACCCAATGACAGATTGACGAAGGCACGTTAATTTTCCGACTGTGCCTTTGCTCCATGCCAGAAGCGCCATCTAGCGACCATTACTTGTCAATAACAACGTCCCTGTCTGAAGACTAACGGTGCGTGTCCACTACAGCGGAGCAGGCGGCGCGTCGGCATTGGCTTCCAAATAATTTTCAATTAAACCGGACATTGACGCTCCCGCAGGGTATTGTTTCATGGAAAATGAATTGGAAGCCGACGCGTCGCCCGTTCCGCTGTAGTGGACACGTACCGTTACGGTGCGTGTCCACTACAGCGGAATTCATTCCAATTCATTCAAAACTCTACAGTGTTTTTTAACGCTCTGCACCGCTTGCCTTCCCACAGTACACCACGCTCGGGGGCGTTAGACAAATTAATACAGAATTGTAGTTCTCTAAGTTCACTGTTGTAGTCATGGCCAAGCGTGCAGACTTGGGTTCATGTATTCACAATATCGATCAAACATTGTTGTGACATTATAGGTAGTTATAATTATTATATTTATAAGTATAATGCATTATTGTATTGGTATACATCCCAAGTCTTCATGAGTCTTTACAAGTGTCTATAACTATGTTTATACTGCATTATTACTGTATTGTAAGGCATTACGAGGACACATTACAGTAATGTTGTATAATACGTTACACATTTGGATAAAGTGGTACCGTAATGTTTTACTGACATCAATTGTGTGGGATGTTTTTGCATATTTTCAGACCTGCTCCTTGCCACTAGTGGTCATCTCCAACGTGAGCCAGCTGCCAGGTGGATGGGCCTCGGTCATGTGGTACAACCTACTGACCAATGAACCCAGGGTAAGCTGTCACCAGTTGTTGCATTCGGTAGAAATGAAAGGTGTCAAAATGTGTATCTTGTTGCCATGATGCCCCTTATTTTTTGAAACATTTCGTTGCACGGTTTAGGAAACGTTTACGTTTTTGTGGCGAAAAGGACAGCCAACAGTAGGTTTCTTGCTAGCCACAGTTAGCATATGATGTCACAATCCGGCACACGATAGCAACAATGCCTACTATTGTAACGGCTTAATGCCGCTGTTAATTAAGTCTGGAAGAGCATAGTTTCTTGTGTATGCAGTGACCTACGGTGGCCCTGAAGTGCAAATCACAACAGCAAATCATAAAACACAACGGCAAATAGGAAAACATTTCAACAAATCATAAAACACAATGGCAAATAAGAAAACATGACAGCAAATAGGAAAACACGACAGCAAATAGGAAAACACTTCAACAAATCATAAAGCACAATCGCAAATAGGAAAACAAAACTGCAAATAGGAAAACACTTCAACAAATCATAAAAGACAACGACATTAACTTCTACCGGAAAAGGTAGGGCCTATCTAGCAGAGGACGGACCCTCCTGATTGGACAGACGGACTGTCTGTCTTTAAACAGGAAGGAGAGGTGAAAAACACCTATTTTGAAAACATGAGTACTCCCGAAGATACTTTTGCTATTTTTCGGAATTATTTTGATGAATGTCAGTTTCGGAATTACAGTTTGCCATTTTGTCTTAACATGACACATCACGCTGTCTGTTGAAGCGTGTTTTTTCATATTACTGATGCATTTTTGTTACCTCCATGAAATTATATTTGATTTACGAACTATAGTTTAAAACGTTATGAACTTTTAACAAAGTAATTACATTTCAATAAAAATGTTATGCTTGATTTGCTCATTGTGGGTTTAGGAGGCAATACAGAAGGCTACTCCCCCCCCCCCTCCCCTTAAACATAAAGTAATGTCTTAAGAAATCAAATATAATTCTAATATTACTATTATTTACTTTTTCTGCCATTTTGAAAGCCATAGTAGCTGGTTAATCTGTTGTATAGCTAAACCTAACAGTGTATTAGATGTGATAGAACATTTGCAAAACTGGATTTTAAAATGATGGTTACTATTTACTAGTATGAATACTGCTAATATTATCTTACTAGTAGCTAGTTGTTACTATTACCAACAAACTAAACTAGCCACTGTAAAGTTGAGTTAGATAGAGCTAACATAGCGTCAACTAGTTGATGTTAGCTCTACTTACATTTACATTTAGTCATTTAGCAGAGGCTCTTATCCAGAGCGACATTACCCCGAGGCAAGTAGGGTGAAGTGCCTTGCCCAAGGACACATAATTTTTCACGGCCGGGAATCGAACCAGCAACCTTCTGATTACTAGCGCTATTCCCTAACCGCTCAGCCACCTGACCTACTTACTACTAGTAAGATACTATTAGCAGTTCTAATAGTTCTAGCTAGATAAGGACAACAGATTACTAGCCAGCTATTTATTTATAATCAACAAACAGGGACGTCTTTACATTAGTGGCCTGGTGCCCCACCAGATGTTGCTGTGGAGCAGTGCACATATGGTATTATTTATTTAGTATCTTTTTTTCTTCTTTCTTTAATCTGTAAATATTTGCAATTAATATTGTAGGGGGTTAAATATTGGCCAAAAAAACTAAACGAATTCCCCTATGGTTTAAAGGAAGATGGGAAACTGAATAGTGTATTAGCATGAACCAAATCATGCCAATACAAATAGAATTCCAGATATTTGACTATGGGTTAAATCAGAGCAACAATGGTCAAAGTACGGTTAAATGAAATACGCATTTAATAACATTGCAAATGAATGAAATCAATTACAAGGCGAACATTTTACAATATGAAAGCTTTAAATCTTACCTACTCTACCATGATCATTGTAAATCAGAGAGAAAGCAAGAGGTGAGCAAGGAGTAGGACAGTAGGACAAGGGAGAACTGAGGAGAAAGTCTCAGGAGATGAAGAATCCACAGAACAATGCATTACAATTCCCTTTATACACAAGGACAACCAATCAGACCACATCTTGAATGGGGTGTGAGGGCCATCAAGTTGAGACCGTCCAGAAACTCCAGACTTTAGCATATGAGAAGTGGGGGCAGGTTTGACACCCAGCCTACAACATTGTTGCGCATTGATTACATATTACATTACATTACATTTAGTCATTTAGCAGACGCTCTTATCCAGAGCGACTTACAGTAAGTACAGGGACATAACCCTCGAGGCAAGTAGGGTGAAGTGCCTTACCCAAGGACACAACGTCATTTTGCACGGCCAGGAATCAAACTGGCAACCTTCTGATTACTATCCCGCTTCCCTAACCGCTCAGCCACCTGACTCCCCATATGACAAATCTAACGCTGTCCGATACATTCCAAAAATGTCTCTGTAGTCCTAGCTACCTATATAAAGGTACTTCTTTGTGCAGTTTCACTAGCATGGGGCCGGCCCCTTCTCATTTGTTTAGCCAAGTGAGAAATTGAAAACACTGTGGGCAGGTGCAACGTGCTTTCAATAATGAGCTGTGGGGCACAATTATGTTGGCCCCATAGCCAATAAAACGACCTAATAAAATGACATACGTCAAGACGTTAACGTGGTATGTACTTTCTCCCCAGCTAGTTGCCAAATTCAAAACTGTCATCCTTGATCATTCACAGTTACCGTATGTTGGCCAGCCACTACTACAATTATGAATTGAGTTGACAATTTATTAGGCACCGGCCCCTAATTCATATCCCTTTTTTTCTTTCAAGCTTGCTGCGCACAATGCACTACTAGGCTATAGAAACTCCCCTTGCTTAACCCACTATTAAACAGTTCAGGGACGTGTCGAAGTACAATAATCCAAGTTTTTATCCAATATCCAAGTTTTTTTATCCAATATCGTAATTTTAAAACAGCACGGAAAAGGCAGCAAAGTATGATGCAAAGTGTTTATTCGAATCCAACACAAAGGATTGATTCCAACAAACGTGAGTAGACCCCGGAGTCTGACTGGCGTTTTTTTCCTGACATTTGCCTATATATCTACTTTCCATTATTTTAAGATCTTTTGTCATTGGTACATTATCTCTGGTTACAGATGCATTTATGTATTTCACACCCGGTAGGTCAATCATCACAAAATTTACATTGCCAGTACTTTTCCTCTACTTTCTCTTTCCAAGGCCCACGTGGGGCCATGCCGTCCAGCTGCACAGGGACACTGAGTCTAAGGACATAAATCTGTCCCCTGACATCAGGCGGTTGTAGTTCTCAATATCTGGGCTATGTAGTCCTTCATGGGAGAGGCCTACACACATACTTCTCTCTCTGGAACTCAAACTCTATCTATCTGGTCTTCCACATTTGGCCTTTGTTTCTTCTATGTTTTAGTGGCAATTCTAATCAATCAACAGCTTTGCATCTGGTTTTCAATAATATAGCATACATAAGTAAAAAAGGTGATTAAGTGGTTCTATATCAATCATATAAACCATGATCATTTCTCCATCGTCATAATTACAGCAGTTTTTTCTACATTTCCCCCTGTGGGACTGACAAAGTCCCAACACAACCCATACTGGAAACACTACTGTAATTATTCAATAGAAACACTGGAAGAACATAAATGCTGATTGAATACAAAACTTTCAAAAACACCTTAGGCAACTAAATCATACACTTCCCAAGTATGCATTGTAACAGTAGAACCATCACATATACGGAACAGGGTATTATTAATTTCAATCTTATACATAAATGTCATCATGTGCGAAGCTCAACCGTGGCGACCTGGTGGACTTTCCTTCTTTCCAACACTTGATTAAGCTATCAGCTTATTGCAACGCATAGCGGGGTGTTAAGTAAAAGTAGCATAAGTGTTTGTTACGTTTCATCATGACAGCTAATATCTCTCACACAAGGTCTGTTGGTCCTATGAAGGGCTTGTGAGCAACAGGGTCTTGTTTCGTTACTGTACCCTGCAGAAGTAAGTTGCAGTTAACACTAACACCTTTACACATCCCACATAACCTTGCATCCTTGTGCTGAGGGCCTAAACTTTAAGGGCATCTCTGAACAGTATACACGACAAACAAAACAAACAATGACATTAATACAAAAACTGCTGCAATGACAACAAAACAAAACAATACAATATGGTGACAACAAACTAAAACAAAACAGGGGAACAAGAACATGGAGATTACATATTTGAATTTGAATGAATTGAGACAGTGGGGCAGCGCTCCATGCCATACATAATAACGGTGCGTGACTGTGAAACATTGTGACTAATACTAAGTGGTGAAGGTGAATGTCTGATGATGTCCAGGGAAAAGGGGATGTGTGATGAGGTTCTGAGTCCAAGAGTGGGCAATATATGCAATTGGGGAACAGAATTGTCCAGGGTGGGGCAGACCAAGTGGTCGGATGACATCCTCCACAGCCAAGGCTTCTCTTTAGGAATACAATCACTCGTACTCATAATAAGCTTATGCTGGTGGAACCGTTGGGTGCACGGGTTGATATTCACCCCAACGTCGCTGCAGGTTATCCAACGTCATACTCAGCCTCTCATTCTTGCAAGTCAGCACCTGTTTCTGGTGCTGAAGTGCCATCACCTCATCTCGCTGACGCTCTTTTTCCTTGTAATGACGCCTCCACCCTAGAAGTGCGCGTCCTCTCAATGCAGTATTGAAACGTTGTGATATCTTTTTGGACCCTCGTCACTGGAGGCTCTTAAATTTCGTCAGTGACACGTCTAAAATTCGCAGTGTGGTCTCAGCGGTCCTGGTGGTTAGTCATTGGATCGTAGTCTGGTGGTTCCTGGGTCATCGAGCCGCTGGATTCGGTGTGATGGTCCTGGTGTGCTGAATGATGGTGGCCACACCGGGCTTGAACAAGTAGGGCTGGTGGAGATGGGTCTCTGCCGGCGGTCTGGGTTGTTGGTCATTCAGCCGTAGACCCAATCTCCAGGTGCAACCGTCTGCAGGTTCTTTGGAATTTCTGCTTCCTTTTCCTTTGAGGCACCTTTCACCTGTTGAAACACTACCTTCCTCTCCACATCCATTGAGGGGAGGACCCTCGAGGGGTCCTCTTAAATAAGGAACTGGAAAAAGTCTTCCAGTAGCGTCTCATGCAGTGTTAGAAATGTCAGGTGGTTAGTACTCAGGTGGTTAGTATTCAGGCGGTTGGTACTCGGGCGCATTACCGTTAGTGCCGGCGGTAAGGTCTGTAGGCCTACCCAGTTTAACTTACCATCAGCCATGATCTTTGTTACCTTGATTTTCAAGGTACCGTTGCTCTCTCAACTGTCCCTTGTGACTGTGGATGATAAACACAGCCAGACCTTTGTCTGATTGTTAACAGTTTGAATGCCAATTTAAATGTTTCGGCCACAAAATGCGGTCCATTGCGATCCCAAGTCTCGGAAAGACCTCTACACAGAAAATGTTGCTACTGATCGGGAATCTGGATCTGCAGTTGGCACTGCCTCTCTACCCATCTACTGAACCGACAGATCACTTAGTACCAAGATGTATCTCAGTCTTCCTATACGTTGTTGCGTCTTGTCTACACAGTCTATAGCAGTGATTCTCAAATGGGGGTACTGTAAGGGGTACGTGAGATTTATATAAACAAGTCTATTTAAAAATAGATACAAAATCTTCCATGATGGCTAAAAATAATGCTACAATGTTTGACAAGAAGACTAGCTAGCTAGCCATGTCGTTGTCCCCAAATCAAAATTTTTATGAACCAAAAATTGGCATGTTGTGCAGTGAATAGTGAATGGGATGTGAGATAAGCGGTTACGTGACACTGAGACCGTAAATTCAGAAAAGAAATACTGAAGTCACTCATTGTTGTAATTACCTTTTGACTTTTTAAAGTCTTTCAAAATTGTAAATGGAGGCTTTGTGGCCCTGTTGTTATGGTTACTTATTTCAGACACTTAACAGGCTCATACTATGTAGTCAGCGCACTAATTTGGAACGGTGAACAGTTTCTGTGGAGATACTTAGTAGGTGTCCACCACCCCTGCAGCCAATCAGAATTGAGTATTCACCCTGACCATGATATACATATGTATATATATTATTTATATAGTTTTTATCACCCATGTTTGGGGCCAGTCAAGGGGTACTTGGCTGAGAAAAAATGTATAGGGGGTACATTATTGAAAAAAGATTGAGAAGCACTGGTCTATAAGATGCCTAAATGGTCCGTCTGGTGTTGGACTGTGTGAAATGGGAGCAGAAACTGAACTGAGAAACATCATAATGTGCAAAGTACACTATCGACTGCAGCTTCTAAATATGGTGTCCCCCATACGACCTAAAGATGACATATAATTATCCCCCTGGCGCAATGGTGACCACCATGCGCATTCCTAATAGCAAATACATCAGTTACATGAACACAGGTGTGTGGTAGTTGCCAGGTTCACCGTGCCACACCCTTGAATGGTTAGTTCTGGTGCAGACAGTATGACCTCGTAATCAGGTCTTCCGGCCTGTGTTAAGACAAAATGTGGGTTTGTGAGTAAGGCGTATAGTTGATGGGATGTGTAGAAAGTTACTGGGTGTCCCATCGTCAGTGATGATGCTTGTTTGAAAACAAAAGCAGCGGCTGCCAGTCCCTGATAGCAGGGTGGCAGTCCTGCCTCTATCCAGTTCTGTACTGTAATAGGCTAAGGTTGTTTCCCCATGGGTGTGTCCTGTAACAATACAGCAGTAGCATATCCAGATCATTCTGCAACATATAGATGAAATGGTTTTGAGTAATCGGGATTGCCAAGGGCGGAGGCGGATTGCATGTCACTTTTGAGAGCCGAAAAAGCTCCCTCCGCCTCTTTGGTCCACTGCAATATAGCAGCATTACTAGTCTGCCCTGCAGCCCTAGTAAGGGCTCGCAAAGGTGCTGATTTGAGGGCATAATCACAAATCCATGGTCTGCTGTATCCCGCCATTCCCACCAAGGTAAGCATTTACCCTACTGTCTGAGGCTTTGGAGCGTTGACTATGGCTTCTATCTGTGACAAAGATACCTGTCTCGTATCCCCACTAAGCCGCCTTCCCAGATAATCTACTGTTGTCTGACAAAACTGTAATATGTCTCTACTTACTTTACGTAGCCTACTGGATAACGGTACTGGTAACCTGCAGATTCTGCAGGTCCTGGGCCAACCTTGATCAAATTCAGCTGGGCTGTCCAGGAATCCCTGGGGTAATAGGGTTTAAGTACTGTGTTTACCTTCAAAGGTGAAAGCAAACAGGTATCGTGAGTCTGGATGTACTGAAACATAAAAATGCAGAGCACAGGTCAACAACTGTTTATCATTTTGCGCCTGAGGGAATGTTAGTAATATGTGTGGATCAAAAACAATCGTTTTTGGAAAGTCTCCAGTGGAGTTAATAGCCCGCAGATCATGTACCAATTGATAATCATTAGTGTGGCTTCTTTATTGGAAAGATGGGTGTATTACAGGAGCTTTTGTTTCTATCGGTGCTCCTGCAGTCACTAGACCCTAAATGGGTCTAATCCCGTCTATAGCGTGGTGTCAGAGAGGGTGTTGTCTCTGGTAGGGTAACATAACGTTGGGGATACCTGTCCTAACAAATATTGACAACAAAAAGTTGACATTACATTATATTTTTACATTTTACATTTACATGGTTCTGTTGGTGTTTTTATATTCACTACCACTGTCTCAGCTGTCCCTACACTGTAACTTGTCTTGAGGTTCTAGAATAACGTGTGTCAAGGGATGTGTGTATTATTTGTGGGCCTCCATTCTAATACCTCTAAAGCTACTTTTATTATTGGTCCTAATTCATGAGATCCATGGCCTTCAGTTGTCATTAATGTAACGTAAGAGCAGAATCCTGTACTTGGTACCATTCTTGTCATTTTGGTGAGAGTGTTATAGCTGTGGCAGCTCCTTCGGGGCCTACAAAGATATCCTGGTTGATGATAGAGTACTTTTTTTTTTTAATCATCAACTCTATCCAACAGTCTGCATAATTTTAGGCTGCCTTCAAACATCTGGCAGAGGACAGTAGATACAAATTAGCCTCTCAGACTAACGTACAGTTTTGCTGTTGATTGGTGTGCTATGTCTCTGCAAAATAAATGAATAAATAAAAATAAAATAGTCTGTGTAACTTTGATGTTCGTCATATGGAAGAGTGCAGTGGAGCGGCACGTGTTGTGATTTCGGTTTCCCTACTAATGCTTGGACCCATGGTTCCCATTTTTCCATGATTGGATCAATAAAGATTCTTGTGGGGCCACAAATGTAGCCAGTACGCTAGCTGTGGTGTCTGGCTGTGGGGATTTTCTGTTGTTGCATTCATTAATGGACTTAAGACATTTTGTAGTTATTTTTCAACCATCACTGGCATTATCTGGTTTGCTGAGTGATTTTCATGCAACTCAAATTGCAGGCCGTTTTGGGTACACACGATATTGGCTTTTAATATGCAGAGAATGTCTTTTCTTAATAGATTGATGGGAGTGTGTGCTGAGTACAGTAGAGGTGCTACAATAGTTTGTCCTTCAATTTGCATTGTGAGTGGCTCCGTAAGTGGTTTCACTTGTGTTTTCCCAGAAAAGCCTACAGTTCGGTGGGATGAACTTGAGAGGGGGAGATTGAAGCCATCTCTACCCTCTTTTTGTAATTTTATTTTGGTAGTGAGATTATTGGTGACATCTTTTCCCCCTCAGGCTCCTCTGGAAACCTCTACTGCCAGCCTGCAGCTGGCGCCAAGTACGGATTTGTTTGACAGTTTCTTCTTATACAGTTAGGTCCATAAGTATTTGGACATTGACACAATTTTCATCATTTTGGCTCTGTATACCACCACAATGGATTTGAAATGAAACAATCAAGATGTGCTTTAAGTGCAGACTTTCAGCTTTAATTTCAGGGTATTTACATCCAAATCAGGTGAACGGTGTAGGAATTACAACACATTGTATATGTGCCCCCCCCCCTTTTTAAGGGACCAAAAATAATTGGACAAACTAACATAATCATAAATCTAATTGTCACTTTTAATACTTGGTTGCAAATCCTTTGCAGTCAATGACAGCCTGAAGTCTGGAACCCATAGACATCACCAGACGCTGGGTTTCGTCCCTGGTGATGCTCTGCCAGGCCTCTACTGCAACTGTCTTCAGTTCCTGCTTGTTCTTGGGGCATTTTCCCTTCAGTTTTGTCTTTAGCAAGTGAAATGCATGCTCAATTGGATTTAGGTCAGGTGATTGACTTGGCCATTGCAGAACATTCCACTTCTTTGCCTTAAAAAACTTTTTGGTTGCTTTCGCAGTATGCTTCGGGTCATTGTCCATCTGCACTGTGAAGCGCCGTCCTATGAGTTCTGAAGCATTTGGCTGAATCTGAGCAGATAATATTGCCCAAAACACTTCAGAATTCATCCCACTGCTTTTGTCAGCAGTCACATCATCGATAAATACAAGGGAACCAGTTCCATTGGCAGCCATACATGCCCACGCCATAACACTACCTCCACCATGCTTCACTGATGAGGTGGTATGCTTTGGATCATGAGCAGTTCCTTCCCTTCTCCATACTCTTCTCTTCCCATCATTCTGGTACAAGTTGATCTTGGTCTCATCTGTCCATAGGATGTTGTTCCAGAACTGTACAGGCTCTTTTTGATGTTTTTTGGCAAACTCTAATCTGGTCTTCCTGTTTTTGAGACTCACCAATGGTTTACATCTTGTGGTGAACCCTCTGTATTTACTCTGGTGAAGTCTTCTCTTAATTGTTGACTTTGACACAGATACGCCTACCTCCTGGAGTGTTCTTGATCTGGCCAACTGTTGTGAAGGGGTTTTTCTTCACCAGGGAAAGAATTCTTCTGTCATCCACCACAGTTGTTTTCTGTGGTCTTCCGGGTCTTTTGGTGTTGCTGAGCTCACCAGTGCGTTCTTTCTTTTTAAGAATGTACCAAACAGTTGATTTGGCCACACCTAATGTTTTTGCTATCTCTCTGATAGGTTTGTTTTGACTTTTCAGCCTAACGATGGCTTGCTTCACTGATGGTGACAGCTCTTTGGAATTCATATTGAGAGTTGACAGCAACAGATTCCAAACACAAATACCATACTTGAAATGAACTTTAGACCTTTTATCTGCTCCTTGTCAATGAAATAACGAACTCCCATGAGGGAATAACATACACCTGGCCATGGAACAGCTGAGCAGCCAATTGTCCAATTACTTTTGGGCCCTTAAAAAGGTGGGGGCCGCATATAAAATGTATTGTAATTCCTACACCGTTCACCTGATTTGGATGTAAATACCCTGAAATTAAAGCTGAAAGTCTGCACTTAAAGCACATCTTGATTGTTTCATTTCAAATCCATTGTGGTGGTATACAGAGCCAAAATGATGAAAATTGTGTCAATGTCCAAATACTTATGGACCTAACTCTATGTCCTTGATGTCCGCATCTCCAGCATGCCCCTGTTTGCTGATTGTCAGTCAGATTGTGGTTGGACTGCATTTGTCTGTCCTGCTGTTGGGGTGGGCCTCGTCCTCCCCCACAGGGTCTCCCTCCGCGTTGCATAGGTCCACCTCTTCCCTTCCAGGATTGATAGTTGTCATCTGAGGGGCCACCATGCACTTGGATTGGTGGCAGTCTGGGATCCGGGGGGTTGACTGGTGCTTCCTGCATTGGTCCTGGTGGAGCAGGAGGTTGGGGTGGTGGCTGGAACATCACTGGGGCCTGGGGTTCCTGTTTTTCTTCTCTGCAGTTATCGACATGATGCACTATGTGTCCTGGCCCGTCCATTCTCATCAGGCCTAGCACACCATCTAGACACTTTTGTACATCTTGATGCATTGCCTTCATCCTCATCAGCATAAACTGTCTCTGTGTGGTGTTGTCCCACCGGAGTCGCCAGTTGTTTGTGTTCCAGGCACTCCCAGTCTCATTTCTCCACCTGCTTGGCTCCCCAATTTGCTTTGGCAGGAAGGTGCATACATTAAACATATAGGAATCTTAAACATTTTAATATGAGGTCTAAACTATACTATAATATAAGGATACGTGAGCTAGCATTTACTGTCTAAATATGGGGGTGAATCCAATGGTCATACTGGTGGGGGCTCTGTCCTTATACTTTCTTTATTCCTGTCTCTGTAGGATTGGTTATTTTCTCTGTCTTGATCTCTTATTGCTCTGGTTTTTAAATTTATGGGTCTTTATGTTGACCTCCACCTCCTCACAGCACGCTAAATCAATGGATCCTCCTTTCGGCCAAACTGAATTGCATTTCTTTATGAACTGTTGAATTAACTTTTTGTCGTCTGGGTGGCGTTTTAATTTTTTATTTGTATTACCTCCACTGGAGCCATCACCTGGCTATCCAAAGCTTTCCCACTGTTTTTCCCGTGAATGATCCCCTTATAAATGTATTGTGTTCTGCTGACCAAGGACCTGGGAAACTCTGTCCGTTTCCCTAATTTTCTTACTTTATACCAAATAGCTTATTAGTTGTCCTAGTTATTTTTCTGAAACTCGGTTGGGGTCCTACACCAGTTTCTCTGTGTTATAATTTCTTGGAGGTTAGGTTTTATAATCCTTGCTTAACCTACTGGGAACAACGGTAATACTGACGGATGGATGTGTGGCTGGCCTTTCCTGTACTGCTATGGTCTGCCTTACGGGCACTTTTAAACGGAAGTCACCAGAATCGAGACTACTGCAGTCTGTTCCAAACTCTGGCCTGGACGGTAGAGTCAAACCAATGATATAATGCTTGTTGCCAAGACACGCCAGGGAAAACCTTCTTTTGGGGCTGTATCAATGATTTGGTGTTCTGCCAAGCTTTGAGTTTTTCAGCTGAGCGTCTGTGTTAGTTTATAAATCAATTTATAAATATGTGTGTGTGTGTTTGTTTCAATCAATGGTAGAATAGGTGTGGGTGGAATTGAATCACTATTATCTAGTATGTCAATTCGTTAGAGTGACACACCGACTTCAACTGGATCTTCTCGAGTCTTAGATGTATGTCTTGTCTGCAAATGCAAACACAGTTTACGGCGCTTTTCCTCCCTGCTTATTTTTAAAAGGCTCTTGTTTTCCTTTGTCTGTCGTAGACCAATAAATCTGCCACAACTCGGTAAAGATGAATGGTAGATAGTCACAGAGTGGGAGTGTGCGTGTTTGTGCTTTGTGAATTGTGTTTCGTGTTTGTGAGTGTGTGAGGTAGGGTTGGTTTGAGGTAGTTATGTGTGTATGTGATAGGGAGGACGTGGAATATATGTGTGTTGTGTGTGGGTGTGTGTGAGGAGGTGTGTTGTAGTGTGTGTGTGGTGTGACTTAGTGTAGGGGGTCGTTGCAGTGTGCGTATGTGTAAGGGAGGAGGAGGGATAAAATATGTGTGTTGTGTGAGGGGGGTCGTCGGGGTGTGTGTGTGCACGGGTAGGGATGCGTATTGATAAGATTTTAACGATTCCGACTCCTTCTCAATTCCTGCTTATCGATTCGATTCCTTATCGATCCGATTCCTTATCGATTCTCTTATCGATGTTCCCCTCTACAGCCACACACACTCGTTCTAAACGAATTTCTCAAACTGGCTTTGACTGGCTCTGAAATGAGCTAATACCTACCACCTCTAGGCCTCTTCAGGCCTCTGTTTTCAAAACAAAATCTAGTCGGAGATAGAAACTTTCAGTTTCCTTGTGTTCAAGCTACTATTACTCAACACCAGTAGGACTTACAGGGGTCCTAACAACAGGGGAAATAACTTCAGTGTCACCTTTCAAAAGAGACCATTTACATGCATGTACTCCAAATGGTTCAACAACAGCTTTCAATATACTTTGGGTATGTTGTTTAGGCGTTTTCAGGCACATTTAACAGGATTATTAAAATGTTAAACAATTAAAATGCTAAGTTTAATAATGGATTAAAAATCGATATGCTCAGTTTAATAATGCGATACGCGAACGTTTGCTGATAACACACGCCGCCAAGATAACGTGAAATGATCAATAAGATCAATACTAATGGGAGACGAATGCCGGAGCTAAAATGTATGCTTCAAACGACGGGACAGAAGATAACTAGATCGACTACACACAATAAAGGCAAATTGCTTCACACAGTAACAAGTGGTTGTGATCACTTTTGAGCAGTTTAGCTCTATCTTAGATAGTTAGAGATGAAGCGCGAACGTTAGCTGCGCTGCTGCATGCATCGAACACATGACGTTCCAGTAACTTCTTGGTAACCCTTCCTTTTACAGTCCCTTAAGTACTAGGTATTTACATAGAAAGTAAAGGGTATGTTATGTGTTTTATTGGGTATTACCGATTGGTACCAAGGTGGTAAATACCTAGATCATTCGAAGTATTTACCCATTAACTAAATACTAACGTGCTGGTCATTACTGGGTAATTTTCACTGGTCCTAATTAGGTAAAGACAGAGGACAAAACTTTGTATTTACCTGGAAACTTATAAATATTACTATTTAAATACCGCTGGTAGTAAGTTGGTAACAACGGGAGATATATATGGTAAATTATAATGTGTTGGGTAAATACCGCTGCTACTAAGTAGGTAAAGACGGCCAAGCTCCAGCAGAATTAGGAACAAAATACTCTACTATTACCCTGCAGTTACGTAAGGTTTATGTCGGTAACAGTCCACGTCTAATGAGAAGATAAGATAGTACTTCACAATAAAATACCTTTTCAGATACATTTATTGATGATGGCCTCATTTACTTGGCTGGTATAGCTATCTACCTCCGCGGGAAGTTTTCCTCTACTGTCACGGTAAATCTTCTTGGATACTGGGTATGTTCTTGCGCATGTTTGGACTATTTACTCAGTAAGTAATCTGAAACTGGACTGTAAAAGGAAGCCGTGTTTGTTTCCATGGTGTTACCAGGCTCTTACCATACCCTTTGTAAGCGAATTCCACTTTGTCAACGTTACCCTTAGTAAGAACGTGTACTATACGTTCCAAGGCGATACCAGGTAAACATGGCTACTCAGTAAGTAATATGAAACTGGACTGTAAAAGGAAGCCGTGTTTGTTTCCATGGTGTTACCAGGCTCTTACCATACCCTTTGTAAGCGACTACCTACGGTGGCCGACGTGCAAACGCACTGCAAATTAAGAAAACACATGCAAATAGACAAAACACAAGCAAATTAAGAAAACAATTTCATGAATTTGACAACACATGCGCAGCATTCAGCAAACGCGCTGCAAATACACACAACACAACCAAATACATAAACGCGTTGCAAAAACGAAAGCACGCAAACCAACATCTTGATTTTCGGCCCCACGGAGCGAAAGAGAGAGAGCATATGAGAAGTTTGGACCAACATCGAAGTAAAGAGGCGACATAAAAAGGTTATTTTCATTTTTACATGCGGCCCTCCTCTTTGACAGTTTTTCAAAAGAGCAACTTCGATTTTGGTCCCATTTCCAAAACAAACTTCTCATATGTCTCTCTCGCTCCGTGGGGCCGAAAATCAAGCAGTTCCATTTAGCGCTCCCCCTAGAGGCCTGGACAACTTTCGTTGTGAAAACTGGATGCAGCGTTTTTGGTTTGCGTGCTTTCGTTATTGCAACGCGTTTATGTATTTGCAGCGTTTTTGGTTTGAGTGCTTTCGTTTTTGCAACGCGTTTATGTATTTGGTTGTGTTGTGTGTATTTGCAGCGCGTTTGCTGAATGCTGCGCATGTGTTGTCAAATTCATGAAATTGTTTTCTTAATTTGCTTGTGTTTTGTCTATTTGCATGTGTTTTCTTAATTTGCAGCGCGTTTGCACATGTCGGCCACCGTAGGTATTCGCTTACAAAGGGTATGGTAAGAGCCTGGTAACACTATGGAAACAAACACGGCTTCCTTTGACAGTCCAGTTTCATATTACTTACTGAGTAAATAGCCATGTTTACCTGGTATCGCCTTGGAACATATAGTGCAAGTTCTTACTAAGGGTAACGTTGACAAAGTGGTATTCGCTTACAAAGGGTATGGTAAGAGCCTGGTAACACCATGGAAACAAACACGGCTTCCTTTTACAGTCCATTTTCAGATTACTTACTGAATAAATAGTCCAAACATGCGCAAGAACATACCCAGTATCCAAGAAGATTTACCGTGACAGTAGAGGAAAACTCTTCCCGCGGAGGTAGGTAGCTATACCAGCCAAGTAAATGAGGCCATCATCGATAAATGTATCTGAAAAGGTATTTTATTGTAAAGTACTATCTCATCTTCTCATTAGACGTGGACTGTTACCGACATAAACCTTACGTAACTGCAGGGTAATAGTAGAGTATTTTGTTCGTAATTCTGCTGGAGCTTGGCCGTCTTTACCTACTTAGTAGCAGCGGTATTTACCCAATAATACATTATAATTTACCATATATCTCCCGTTGTTACCAACTTACTACCAGCGGTATTTAAATAGTAATATTTATAAGTTTCCAGGTAAATACTAAGTTTTGTCCTCTGTTTACCTAATTAGGACCAGTGAAAATTACCCAGTAATGACCAGCACGTTAGTATTTAGTTAATGGGTAAATACTTCGAATTATCTAGGTATTTACCACCTTGGTACCAATCGGTAATACCCAATAAAACACATAACATACCCTTTACTTTCTATGTAAATACCTAGTACTTAAGGGACTGTAAAAGGAAGGGTTACCAACTTCGGTACATGCTGTGTGTTCAAATGCTTCTTCATATTTGTAGTATTTCCTCCCTTCGACGAAATTGACTTTTTACATGCGTTACAAATGGCGTTGTTGTCATTTTGTCATGTGAAATACAACCAAACCTTAGAACGCGTCTTCCTAGTTGCCATGTTGGCTGCAGTCTGTCTATGCGCGAACTTTTATAGTTTATTCAGACAGACGTTCGCGTGTCCCATTATTAAACTGAGCATATCGATTTTTAATCCCTTATTAAACGTAGCATTTTAATTGTTTAACGGCACAGAGAATCGTTAACAGAATCGTTAAGGAATTTTGCTAACGATTCCAAGGAATCGATTCACTGGTTCTCGACACCCATCCCTATGCACGGGTGTGTGTGTATGTGTGTGTAAAGAAGTTTGTGTGTACGGGTGGAGGTGTGGAAGTGTGAATGTGTGTGTGGTGTGGTGTGGTGTGTGTGTGTGTGTGTGTGTGTGTGTGTGTGTGTGTGTGTGTGTGTGAGTGAGTGAGTGAGTGAGTGAGTGAGTGAGTGAGAGAGAGAGAGAGAGTGTGTGAGAGAGAGTTAGAGGGTGTGTGTGAAAGAGAGAGAGGGTGTGTGTGAAAGAGAGTGAGGGTGTGTGTGAGTGTGAGAGAGAGAGTGAGTGAGAGTGTGTGTGTGTGAGAGAGAGAGAAAGAGAGAGAGGGTGTGTGTGAAAGAAAGAGAGCGTGAGAGAGAGGGTGTGCATGTGATAGAGAGAGGGTGTGTGTGTGTGTGTGAGAGAGAGAGAGAGAGAGAGAGAGAGTGGGGGAGAGAGGGGGAGAGTGGGGGAGAGTTGAGAGGGTGGGGGCGAGTAGAGAGAGAGAGGGCGAGAGAGAGAGAAAGAGAGTTGAGAGTTTAGATAGTTTGGATAGATTTTGAGAGTTCGGAGAGAGTTCAGAGAGAGTTCAGAGAGATGCGAGGGTGGGGGCAACAGGGGAGTGTATCAACTTCAGTTTTGAGACAGCAGCTAGGCGCAGCCCTGCGCTGGGCGCGAGGGAGAGTCCCGAAGAGAGAGTGGGTGTTAGAAAATGTATTCAGTAATGATGCCACAGACTATCACACTGTTGACACTCCTAGTCGTATCTGACTGCGGGTACGGGACTTCTGGCAACCCACTGCTGTTTCTGGCCATACACTGCTTATGAACAGTTCAGTCGGTACGTTCAATTATAAACTCACGATAACCATGAAGCATTGAAAATGAGCTCTCCTCCTAGTTCACTCAAATGAGTTATTTTCACAAAACTCTCGCTTCTCCGATCACCTCAGGTTTATACGGATTTCACCTAGTTTTACATGCGTTTTCGCTCTAAAATATAATTTCTCGGGTTTAAGGGAAACTACTTCTATTTACGGGGGCGGCTTGTGATTAAAATGAATATTTTGCGGGTCAGGGATGTTATTTAAACGTTATATGTCAGCCTATTTTTCTCAGTTTTATAGTTAAAACATTCTCATGTTAAGCAACTTGAAAATATTTTGTGAGAAAATAAGCTGCTCAGCTTATGGTTTTTACACTTTTTGCACTGTCAGTAAAAAATACAGTTTACACAAGCTTTTTGGTTTGCAGTTATTCACCGGTTTGAATAATGCCACACTAATACTAAATCCTTAAAGGACAATCGGGGGAATTTTAGCCAAATTTATAACTGTATATATATACTTTTTAACAACCAATTAGATGAGTCTATTTCTCTCAAATTTTAAACAGTAATGAGGGACAGTGTCCGTCTGTCTCCAATGGAAGTTCCAGACGACCAAATTACAACTTGTGTAAACTGGATCTGAGTTAGTCTCTCTATTTATAGTGATATACAGTCTTTATATGACTTTAATCTAATATTTACTCATTATTTTACATAAGCGTATTTACATGCAAGAATTCTGGCCTTTTTATTTATCTATTTCCCTACCCTGAGAGCATACAGTTAGGTCCATAAGTATTTGGACATTGACACAATTTTCATCATTTTGGCTCTGTATACCACCACAATGGATTTGAAATGAAACAATCAAGATGTGCTTTAAGTGCAGACTTTCAGCTTTAATTTCAGGGTATTTACATCCAAATCAGGTGAACGGTGTAGGAATTACAACACATTTTATATTTGCCCCCCCCCTTTTTAAGGGACCAAAAATAATTGGACAAACTAACATAATCATAAATCTAATTGTCACTTTTAATACTTGGTTGCAAATCCTTTGCAGTCAATGACAGCCTGAAGTCTGGAACCCATAGACATCACCAGACGCTGGGTTTCGTCCCTGGTGATGCTCTGCCAGGCCTCTACTGCAACTGTCTTCAGTTCCTGCTTGTTCTTGGGGCATTTTCCCTTCAGTTTTGTCTTTAGCAAGTGAAATGCATGCTCAATTGGATTTAGGTCAGGTGATTGACTTGGCCATTGCAGAACATTCCACTTCTTTGCCTTAAAAAACTCTTTGGTTGCTTTCGCAGTATGCTTCGGGTCATTGTCCATCTGCACTGTGAAGCGCCGTCCTATGAGTTCTGAAGCATTTGGCTGAATCTGAGCAGATAATATTGCCCGAAACGCTTTTGTCAGCAGTCACATCATCGATAAATACAAGGGAACCAGTTCCATTGGCAGCCATACATGCCCACGCCATAACACTACCTCCACCATGCTTCACTGATGAGGTGGTATGCTTTGGATCATGAGCAGTTCCTTCCCTTCTCCATACTCTTCTCTTCCCATCATTCTGGTACAAGTTGATCTTGGTCTCATCTGTCCATAGGATGTTGTTCCAGAACTGTACAGGCTCTTTTAGATGTTTTTTGGCAAACTCTAATCTGGTCTTCCTGTTTTTGAGACTCACCAATGGTTTACCTCTTGTGGTGAACCCTCTGTATTTACTCTGGTGAAGTCTTCTCTTAATTGTTGACTTTGACACAGATACGCCTACCTCCTGGAGAGTGTTCTTGATCTGGCCAACTGTTGTGAAGGGGTTTTTCTTCACCAGGGAAAGAATTCTTCTGTCATCCACCACAGTTGTTTTCCATGGTCTTCCGGGTCTTTTGGTGTTGCTGAGCTCACCAGTGCGTTCTTTCTTTTTAATAATGTACCAAACAGTTGATTTGGCCACACCTAATGTTTTTGCTATCTCTCTGATAGGTTTGTTTAGATTTTTCAGCCTAACGATGGCTTGCTTCACTGATGGTGACAGCTCTTTGGACTTCATATTGAGAGTTGACAGCAACAGATTCCAAACACAAATACCATACTTGAAATTAACTCTAGACCTTTTATCTGCTCCTTGTCAATGAAATAACGAATTCCCTTTATGAGGGAATAACATACACCTGGCCATGGAACAGCTGAGCAGCCAATTGTCCAATTACTTTTGGTCCCTTAAAAAGGGGGGGGCCACATATAAAATGTATTGTAATTCCTACACCGTTCACCTGATTTGGATGTAAATACCCTGAAATTAAAGCTGAAAGTCTGCACTTAAAGCACATCTTGATTGTTTCATTTCAAATCCATTGTGGTGGTATACAGAGCCAAAATGATGAAAATTGTGTCAATGTCCAAATACTTATGGACCTAACTGTATATTCCTTCTTCACCAAAGGAATATGCATATTCATCCCCTCTTTACCAAGGGAATATGTATTACTTTTTCACCAAAGGAATATGAATGTTCACTCCCTCTTTACCGAAGGAGTATGCTATTATTCTCTTTTTACCAAGAGAGCATATATTCCTTCTTTACCAAAGAAATATGAACATTCATTCCCTCTTTACCAAAGGAACATACATTCCTTCTTCACCAAAGGAATATGAATATTCACTCCTTCTTTACCAAAGGAGTATGCTATTATTCTCTTTTTACCAAGAGAACCATTCCCTCTTTACCAAGGGAATATGCCGGATATTACCTCGTATACTGCTACCGTACACAGATTACTTTACCCCCTGTCTGTGAAGTAAATGACCATGGGTGTCCTGTCCGAGCCGTCTGTGCTTTCCCAAACTATGCGCTTCAGCAGTTGTTTGGCAGATCAAGCGCACAGCAACGATTAACTCGAACCTAATCTCTGTGTTTTGCTGCTATGGCGATCCAGATTAAGATGATAGCGAATGTTAAACAAGCAAGCAAACAGAAAATTATAGCTGTACGTGACATGTTAATCATTCAATCTTTCCGCACCATGGTTTCTCAACAGGCAGGACACACAGAGTACATATAGACAGAAAAATGTTTGCATCGTACTTTGGCCTCCGTGCTCTATGAATGTATTAATCTTATCTGAAGAAAATAGGTTCTTTTGGAAAAAGGGATCAGTTTTGCCTGGGTGGATTCACACCTCGGACACACACATAATTGAGCAGATATTAAAAATAAAAAATCTGATTACCTTTTAAATTTGGTGGCCGGGGCGTTTGTCCGAGGGCTTCCCCGCACAGGGACTGGGATCCTCTAATTCTCCTGGATGCTAGCTCGCCAAATTGTCGAAGTACAATAATCCAAGTTTTTATCCAATATCCAAGTTTTTTATCCAATATCCAAGTTTTAAAACAGCACGGAAAAGGCAGCAAAGTAAGATGCAAAGTGTTTATTTGAATCCAACACAAAGGATTGATTCCAACAAACGTGAGTAGACCCCGGAGTCTGACTGGCCTTTTTCTCTGGACATTTGCCTATATATCTACTTTCCATTATTTTAAGATCTTTTGTCATTGGTACATTATCTCTGGTCACAGATGCATTTATGTATTTCACACCCAGTTGGTCAATAGTCACAAAATTTACATTGCCAGTACTTTTCCTCTACTTTCTCTTTCCAAGGCCCACGTGGGGCCATGCCGCCCAGCTGCACAGGGACACTGAGTCTAAGGACACAAATCTGTCCCCTGACATCAGGCGGTTGTAGTTCTCAATATCTGAGCTATGTAGTCCTTCATGGGAGAGGCCTACACACATACTTCTCTCTCTGGCACTCAAACTCTATCTATCTGGTCTTCCACATTTGGCCTTTGTTTCTTCTATGTTTTAGTGGCAATTCTAATCAATCAACAGCTTTGCATCTGGTTTTCAATAATATAGCATTTACAGTTAGGTCCATAAGTATTTGGACATTGACACAATTTTCATCATTTTGGCTCTGTATACCACCACAATGGATTTAAAATGAAACAATCAAGATGTGCTTTAAGTGCAGACTTTCAGCTTTAATTTCAGGGTATTTACATCCAAATTAGGTGAACGGTGTAGGAATTACAACACATTTTATATGTGGCCCCCCCCTTTTTAAGGGACCAAAAATAATTGGACAAACTAACAATCATAAATATAATTGTCACTTTTAATACTTGGTTGCAAATCCTTTGCAGTCAATGACAGCCTGAAGTCTGGAACCCATAGACATCACCAGACGCTAGGTTTCGTCCCTGGTGATGCTCTGCCAGGCCTGTACTGCAACTGTCTTCAGTTCCTGCTTGTTCTTGGGGCATTCTCCCTTCAGTTTTGTCTTTAGCAAGTGAAATGCATGCTCAATTGGATTTAGGTCAGGTGATTGACTTGGCCATTGCAGAACATTCCACTTCTTTGCCTTAAAAAACTCTTTGGTTGCTTTCGCAGTATGCTTCGGGTCATTGTCCATCTGCACTGTGAAGCGCCGTCCTATGAGTTCTGAAGCATTTGGCTGAATCTGAGCAGATAATATTGCCCGAAACACTTCAGAATTCATCCTACTGCTTTTGTCAGCAGTCACATCATCGATAAATACAAGGGAACCAGTTCCATTGGCAGCCATACATGCCCACGCCATAACACTACCTCCACCATGCTTCACTGATGAGGTGGTATGCTTTGGATCATGAGCAGTTCCTTCCCTTCTCCATACTCTTCTCTTCCCATCATTCTGGTACAAGTTGATCTTGGTCTCATCTGTCCATAGGATGTTGTTCCAGAACTGTACAGGCTCTTTTAGATGTTTTTTGGCAAACTCTAATCTGGTCTTCCTGTTTTTGAGACTCACCAATGGTTTACCTCTTGTGGTGAACCCTCTGTATTTACTCTGGTGAAGTCTTCTCTTAATTGTTGACTTTGACACAGATACGCCTACCTCCTGGAGAGTGTTCTTGATCTGGCCAACTGTTGTGAAGGGGTTTTTCTTCACCAGGGAAATAATTCTTCTGTCATCCACCACAGTTGTTTTCCGTGGTCTTCCGGGTCTTTTGGTGTTGCTGAGCTCACCAGTGCGTTCTTTCTTTTTAAGAATGTACCAAACAGTTGATTTGGCCACACCTAATGTTTTTGCTATCTCTCTGATAGGTTTGTTTTGACTTTTCAGCCTAACGATGGCTTGCTTCACTGATGGTGACAGCTCTTTGGACTTCATATTGAGAGTTGACAGCAACAGATTCCAAACACAAATACTTGAAATGAACTCTAGACCTTTTATCTGCTCCTTGTCAATGAAATAACGAACTCCCTTTATGAGGGAATAACATACACCTGGCCATGGAACAGCTGAGCAGCCAATTGTCCAATTACTTTTGGTCCCTTAAAAAGGGGGGGGCCACATATAAAATGTATTGTAATTCCTACACCGTTCACCTGATTTGGATGTAAATACCCTGACATTAAAGCTGAAAGTCTGCACTTAAAGCACATCTTGATTGTTTCATTTCAAATCCATTGTGGTGGTATACAGAGCCAAAATGATGAAAATTGTGTCAATGTCCAAATACTTATGGACCTAACTGTATGTGTTGCACCTGGGTGTAAATTTTACGCCTAGTGTGGAGCAGGTGTAAGTTGGAAAATCGGACTAATATCCATGGCAATTATAATGTACAACAGTTTGATCGCACATGCAGCGTGTCTTGTTTATAGGCAACATATGGATATGGCATTAAGGCGAGAAAGAGTCGTCCGTGATCGCACAAATCCACTGTTAATTTATTGGTTATCGATTTCTTCTCAGTATTCTATTCACTTCTATTCTCAGTATACAACTCTATAAGTTTTCTAATTTCTATTTTGCAACCCGTGTTGACAAATGCAAAATAGGGCCGTAATATCGTTTTGTCACTTTAGTAAGTCGAACACACATTTAAGTATAACGGCTTGTTTTTGGTTGTTTCGTTTTTTTGGGAATAATGAAATAACAATATAACACAAATGGTATAATGAGCCATTAATCGATGTCAAAAAGGGAGAGGGGGAGAGACGTGTAATGATTGGGGGTGTTATTACTTGCGAACACCAGAGGGCAGCAACGACAAGCTTTAAAAAAAAAAAAAAAATCCTGTGATCTGTAGGCCTACAATCTTGACAACATAGCAGCAGGTTCTTTAGTAGAAGACACACACACCAAACTGAAGGCACATGTTGACCGCGTTTGCTAGTTGCTAGTTAATTTATATTAGAAACATTACAAGACAGGGCTCCAGTGTGTGTTCAAACAAGGCCAAAAGTTCCAGACGGTATCAGTTGAAAAAGACAATCACACCTGTGCAAGAAACACTGCACGCCCCAACCCTCCTTCCCTCCACCTAAATAACTGCTTTCACCTTTTTTTTACATTTTTAGTCATTTAGCAGACGCTCTTATCCAGAGCGACTTACAGTAAGTACAGGGACATTCCCCTGAGGGAAGTAGTGTGAAGTGCCTTGCCCAAGGACACAACGTCATTTTTGCACGGCCGGGAATCGAAGTGGCAACCTTCAGATTACTAGTCCGACTCCCTAACCGCTCAGCCATCTGTGCCCCCCAGCTCTGTTGTACGTTTTAATGAAGTGCATTGAGGCAATCATAGTGAGCAAGTTGAGGTCATGTGGGGTACCTTTGCAGTTTACATAGAAACACAACTGACAGAGGCACTGTTGTGGATACTTTTTTCAAAGTTCTGATCATATTCTATGTCCAAATTCAAGTTCTTCAAAGTCCAAAAACAGCACGGAGCAGCAATGAGAGGGTTCCCAGGAAAATCTGATTTCCTTTGTCTGTGCTACACCTTTTATATCCAACAAATTACACCCCTGAACTTTTAAAACAGATCTATTGGCCTACTACAATTGTAAATATCCTATGACTTCTGCTCCAATTGGGCCTTGATGCAATGCCATCTAATATTTTCTGCTGTTTCTGCCACGTTTTTGGGGACTAACCAGGGACCAAATCAGTACATTGTGCCCAGTTCCTCTATTCTGCCCTACTACATGTGTTTTCCAACACCAGTTGCAATCAACCCTGGGTTATAGCCCTTCACCATTGCATGGTGCCATTTATTCTTCACAGGTCACACCCATCAAGTCAAAGTGAATAGTAACTGGTCCAACTCCATGTCCAAGCCCATGGTATCTGTGGAGGAATACAGTCATCACACTTGTCAAACCCTCCCCACACAAGTCCAATGACTTACTTTCATGTAGGCCCATACTATAGCAGTTTTCAGACATACAACACAGATGAGACTCAGGAGAGTGAATTAGAGATAATGGTAATGGGAGGGTGTTGCACTTTTCTGCTTCTTTTTTCTCCACTCACTTCTTTACCTTCTCACGCTTTACAATTGTTTAAACAAGTCTCTATACTCTAAAAAGATGCACAAAAGATGACTGTGTACTGTATATAAAACATTCCGGCATATAAATCCACGTATCTCCACACTCAGATCCTGTCATCCTGTCACCCTTCCCCAGTCCGCTGCTGTTTTCAACTAACCTATATACTACAACAGCATAATACAATTCCTGAAATTCAGTTATGGCTTTTGATTTTGGAGTGCCACCCCAGGATTTCAGTGGCCCCATCTGGACACTCCTATAAAACATTTCTGGGTGTGCCACTGCTTTTGCCTGTTAATGCACTGCAGTGAAGAAAACTATATGACAACAATAATGTTTAATGTAACTGGCCCCTCTATAACAGAACCTCTGGCCCCAGTGTAACTGCCCCCCCCCTGCTGTCTGAGGCTGTCAAATGTCAGCACTCATGGAATGCCTCCTGTCCAATTAAAGTAGACCTACTTGGTTGGAACTAACTGTTGTGTACACATTTATATGCAAATTATAAACAAACAAGAAATATTGTATGTAGACACAGCCACCACTCTAATTGCATTCACTCTCATTCCCATAGCTATGGTGGTCTCAAGCTAGTATACTAACTTTAAGCACAGAAGTGTAGGCTGATATACGAATCATCACAAGCAGAACAGTAATTTTCTTTCAAAGGACATTTTTTAATTGTGTGTAACACGGTATGAATGCATTGATGTAGGCTAAAACGTGTTGTACATTGATGGATGTAAGGACAACAATTGTATTGTCACTACAATGGCCTTTTGCACAATTGAATAGATTTAAATGTAATGTTTTAGGTCAAGTTAACTCTACATTTAATCCAAACTGAATAAAAGTTACATGAGAAAATAATATGTTTTTTTTTATAAATAAAAAGGGAAGATTTGCTCAATGATTGCCTCAATGCACGTCATTAAAGTTCAGGGGTGTAATTTGTTGGATATAAAATGTGCAACACAGACAAGGGAAATCAGATTTTCCGGGGAACCCTCTCGTTGCTGCTCCGTGCTGTTTTTGGACTTTGAAGAAGTTGAATTTGGACATAGATTATGATCAGAACTTTGAAAAAAGTATCCACAACAGTCTCTGTCAGTTGTGTGTCTATGTAAACTGCAAAGGTAGTCCACATGACCTCAACTTTATTACTATGATTGCCTTAATGCACTTCATTACAACGTACAACAGAACTGAAAGCGGTAATTTAGGTGGGGGGAGGGAGGGTTGGGGAGTGTTTCTTGCACGGGTCTGATTGTCTTTTTCAACTGATACCGTATGGCACTTTTGGCCTTGTTTGAACACACACTGGAGCCCTGTCTTGTAATGTTTCTAATATATATTAAAGAAACTTGGGTTCATCAAAGATTTATTAACTAAGTAGCAACTAGCAAACTCGGTCAACATGTGCCTCCAGTTTGGTGTGTGTGTCTTAAAGAACCTGCTGCTATGTCGTCAAGATTGTAGGCCTACAGATCACCGGATTTTTTTTTAAAGCTAGTCGTTGCTGCCCTCTGGTGTTCGCAAGTAATAACACCCCCAATCATTACACGTCTCTCCCCCTCTCTCTTTTTCACTTGTGCCAGTATGCATAATACGGCCGATCAAACAAATGAGTAAATGGCTTGTTATACCGTTTGTGTTATATGGTTATTCCATAATTCCAAAATGAAACAAAACAACGGAAACCAAGCCTTTCCCCCTAATCTGGTTCTGACATCCAAAATGGGCGAAACGATATTACGAGGCTATTTTTCATTTTTTGCAGATACCAGCATAAAGGATATGGAATAATCAAACAAACGAGTAAATGGCTCGTAATACCATTTGTGTTATATGGTTATTCCGTTATTCCAAAATAAAACAAAACAACGGAAACCACGTATTTCCCCATCATCTGGTTCTGACATCCGAAATGGAAAAATCGATATTACGAGCCTATTTTTCATCTTTTGCAGATATCAGCATAAAGGATATGGAATAATCAAAACATCGATTAATGGCTCTTTATACCATTTCTGTTACATGGTTAAAAATTTAACAACCAAAAACAAGCCGTTATACTTAAATGTGTGTTCGACTTACTAAAGTGACAAAACGATATTGCGGCCCTATTTTGCGTTTGTCAACACGGGTTGCAAAATAGAAAAACCAATGGCCACAAGGTACACGGACCATTCTGCTGGATACCTTTGGATTTGTAATGCGATTCTGTATATTATGTGAATATACTGGTTGTGTGAGATCAAATGCCATTACTGTCGATGATGTCAGCCATATCCCTCTCTCCACATTAGGTTATGTGCATTTGTGATTTCAATGATATGGTGCGTTTGTGTTCAGAATCATTGAGCAAGTAGGATATGTAGTTTCATTGACGATTTGGATGATGGCGATACAAAGTTTATTGTGCCCCACCAGGGATTCAGTGCCAGAGACGCCACTTTAAACGAAGCAAAGCTTGATGGGTTAGCAACTGTAACTAAGGTGGGCAGGGCTTTTGCGAAAGGTCAATTGTACAACTATCACCTCCACTCATTGAGCTTTCCAGGCCCCACTGTCGAAACGTTTCAACACCAGTATTAAAAGTTATCTTTAAAAGTTCCCATACTCTGCAAATGAAACACACCATGTCAGTGCTCAATCAGCTCAGTTTAAACTAGGCCAAAAAAAATCTACTGTCTTATGAGCATAAATTGCCTTCTGGTGGTTGTGTTAGTCAACTCTCTTGATTTCTAATCTATCCCTTTACATGTCGAAACTTAATTTGTACATGTGATACACATGTTTCCACAATTTGTTTAGTTGTAAAATGTTCCTTATCTGTGAGATTTAGTTACTCTTGCTGGCGTCATAATTTTTTAAATTTATATATATATATATATATTAATAATAAATATTCTCTCTTTCTCTGATGAAACAGAATATGGGGTTCTTTGGCAGCCCTCCCCGTGCTAGTTGGAACCAGCTATCTGAGGTCCTCGGCTGGCAGTTCTTTACCTTTACTGGACGAGGTCTTAACAAGGAACAGTTAAATATGCTTGGAGAAAAACTCTTGGGTATGCTTAGCTGATTGCACAATTCAGACTACAATATATGCAACACATGTATACCACTGTCTTGGGTTGGGTTGTTATTATCACAGTAAGAGCATTGGGAAGTATATTTGATGTATCATTGCTCAGATAGCCACTTCTGGTAGTGCACAAGACTTTTTTTTACATTTAAATGTTTTACATTTTACTGACAGTGATTGTAACATAGCAATAATACAATTTGTATTTGTAAGAGTAATAAAGCTTAATAACATATTAATGGATTACTTTTAATCTACAATTCTAAAGACTTTGACTAGTGAGACTGTGTCTTTGTGTATTTTACGCCTTCTTTTCCCCTTGAAAAGAGATTCTCTGTGTCTCTATCACAATGTCTTTGCTCTCAACCCTAAGTCAACTAAACTGGATCATAGCTATATAACTACAACAGCAGCAGATGTGATATGGGTTATTTTTAAGGTTAAAGGCTATTGTCACTAATTGCTTTGAGTAATAATAATTGTTTCATTGAAGTAAAAAAAAAAGAAGTAGAAATATATACAATGATTTATCTTTCTACTACTTTTCTACTTTTCATATTTCATACTTTAGGTCAACAAGTCTCTCACAGTGACTGTCAGGTGTCCTGGTCCAAGTTCTGCAAAGTATGTGTTTGTAGTTTCAGGCTTCTTTTGTAAAATACTAGATATTTATTTATTTATTGTGTTATAAAAAAAGAAATTTTGGTCTGTTTTACAGGAGAATATTCTGGGTAAACCATTCAGTTTTTGGATGTGGTTGGATTCTATCCTGGAGCTTATCAAGAAGCATCTTCTTCCGATCTGGAATGACAAGTGAGACTCCAAGTGTGCCAAACTTCAAATCTCGTATTTATTTATGCCTAGCTCAAAAGCTGCTGTACTGAACATCACATTTTCTCGGAGAGAGTTGGGATAGAAAACTGTCCAAAAATGTTCACCATGTCGCACTTTGGACAACAAGGTCAAACTGCCACTTTTTTAGTGTGGTATAGAAGAAGAGTGCTCCTCCTTCAAAAACCACAGTAGAGCAGCTCTTCAGCCAAAATGCTGTTGTCTATTATATGTTGTAACACGTTATTTGCATGCAAATAAATGACTATGTTCCCTCTCCCATGAAAGATCCCATGACATGCTGTTTTTGGATGCTTTTATATTGGCCTTCGTGGTCCCCTAATACTGTATCAGAAGTTTATCCCCGTTATTCCCGAAATTCAGCCTTGGTGCAGAATTACAGCCACTACAAGCAGTCCCACAATGAGCTTTCCTCAGGATGTGCTGTTTCTGTGTCTGTAGCTTTAAATGCTATGAGGAAGAAGAGGCGGGGCTAACTGCCATGCTTCAGTCGTTTGCAAGCCATGATGTCTCGAGGGAAACCAATATCGCGCTCGCACGGTCGTAGCTCATTTTCTCATTGGTGGGCCAAATTCTCTGTGCGGGCAAAGCAGAGAAAGGGGAGGTAACCTTCGTATTTATGACGACATAAAACCAGCATTTTCAAAACTGAGCGTTTCAGCTTTCATTTTCTCAAAGGCGGAGAAGAATACCCAGGGCTTGGTTTACACCTATCGAAATTCCTAGCCACTGGGGTACCAAAGGCAGGCTAGGGGAACTCATTAATGTTAAATAACCTCCTAAAGTGAACATTTCATGTCATGGGACCTTTAAAGAAAGACAGTTTTGCGTTCATTATGGCAGTATAGTTTGCAATATCAGCTTGGAATATTATACTGGTGGTTCAAATCTCAGACGTTTTGGATACATTTTTGACATCTATTATTATTTCAGATGTTATAGCCATTCCAACAAATGTCAAAGCATTGATTTAGCTAAAATCCTAATTGTATGTGATTATTCATTAATAATGGGTGACTTTGCTCTCTATAGTTACATCATGGGTTTTGTGAGTAAGGAAACAGAGAGGGCCTTGTTAAAGGATCAGGAGCCTGGGACTTTCCTGCTACGCTTCAGCGAGAGCCACTTGGGCGGCATCACTTTCACCTGGGTGGAGCACAATGATAATGGTAGGGGCCTGCCTATCTGGTCAATTCCCTAATGGTTAATTGAGAAGGAAAAAGTTTATTGCAACTGGCTGAGCGGTTAGGGAGTTGGGCTAGTAATCAGAAGGTTGCCAGTTCGATTCCCGGCTGTGCAAATGACGTTGTGTCCTTGGGCAAGGCACTTCACCCTACTTGCCTCGGGGGGTATGTCCCTGTACTTGCTGTATGTCGCTCTGGATAAGAGCGTCTGCTAAATGACTAATTGTAATGTAAATGTAAATGCTCATTGTGTGTGTCTGCAGGAGAGGCTAAGTTCATTTCAGTTGAGCCATACACAAAAAACCGACTCAGTGCACTGCCGTTTGCTGACATCATCCGCAACTACAAGGTCATGGTTGATGGGGTAGTGCCTGAAAACCCATTGAAGTTTCTCTACCCCGACATCCCCAAAGACGAGGCATTTGGCCGGCATTATAATAGCCAGCAAAACAAAGGCAAGATGTTGTCTGTGACTCAGTTTAAAATGACAGCTTCTGTAAGCATTTTCAATGTTGACATTTGCTATTAAAAGTCCACATTGTGGTTTCTTGCAGTCTTTCCATACATACCATCAATGTTGGTCCCCATGTCCACTTTGGAGTGAGTACACAATTTATCTTGATAACTGTCCAATTTTTTGTGGATTTACTGTCTATATGCTACAAGACATGCAATGTGAAGTGATTTGTGGTGATAATAATGTATGATAATGGTATACCAGTATTAAGATTCATAATAGTTCGGAGTGCTTGTTAAATGTTTGGTTTGATAGTGTATTTTTGTAATTTGGGTCACTTTGGCTCTATGAAAAAGTATTAAGCTTAGATAATAGGTTGTGTTTGGTGCAGTTTATTCTATTGTAATTGTCCTAGCCCTAATCCCAGCAGTACACTGCCCCTCTGCTCATCCCCTGAACCTCCTATGACACCAGGAATGTTTGACATGCTCAACCAGCAACTGAGGCCCTTTGAGATTGAGACAGCTGTGAGTATGTCACCCTTTATACACCCCCATTATACCCAATATGTCATATTGCAGAAAGCCTATGCAACACATAAGGGAAAAATACACCTAAAGAAAACTGAAAGATGGAAACTGAAAAATCTTGAACACAGAAAGGATAGGAGTCCTGATAGGACTCCCTCTGCATTGGTTTTATTTCAACACATTCTAAAGGTTAAGACTAAACAATTAGCCAATGTATAAAGTCTTTCCTAAGGCTTTAATAGGGGTGTTTCCTGTTCATAATCAAACTGTTATTAACTACACACTTGTAAATAGTGATGGCAATGCCAATCGTAGGCCAAAAAAGTCATATTTGTGATCTGGTTATGGCTAGGGTAAGGTTTAGTCCAACAATGCAACACTTCCCTTGTTGCACAACAATTGTTACTTTATAACACACACAGTGGTCTGAAACTAGGTAAAAATGAAGTTAAAACATCAAAGAAAGTTAGGATAATAAATGTTCTTCCAAAGCCAATACAATTTGGTGATGCAAATTGTACACCCCTTTGAGTTTATACATCTTTCTCTCTGTTCATATGGGGTATTCTGTGTAAATTGTGAAGAAACACATCTCTTTCAACCATTTAGAATTCAGGTTTTAAATCAGTAACACTCATCTCAACAACAATAAAATTTAAGATGAACACATTTGTAAATACATCTTTTAAATAACTTTGAAACTAGCTACATTCAGAATGGTTCAAATCATTGATGACACCATTTTGACACTAATGAGTGATGTACCGTGACACTAACAACTTGGACATAAATTTGTCTGACTCCTACTTTATTTTTCTTCCAGATGAATTCACCATACCCAGAGTAACACACTGACTGAAATACAAACGTCTCTCTTCTCTCAGAGACGTTCTGGTTTATTACACATTATTCCCACAAACAAAAGATTTTCGTAACATGGAATGGTTAAGGGAAGGATTCAGAAAACGATTGGATTTCTTTTAGATGTAAGGGCATTGCTTCTTTTCTTTTTTTTACTGGAGCCCAGTTTCCCAGAAAGGTAATTTGTAATTAAACTAGTGAAACACCATTATGTTGAATGTCAAAATATTGCCCCAATGTGATCTTGAAAGCCTGTCAGACGTGTCAGAAAGGTGACACAAATCAGAAATTATTTAAGCATCTGGAAAGGCACTATTAAGTAAGGTGTCCATTTTACGATCATTATTATTGTATAAGAAAAGGGACAAAAGGGAAAAGTAAATTAACATTGTTTCTATTTCTGAAATAGAACACATTAAGTTAAAATGAAGGTTTTTTCTATCCCCTATAAATTTTGATTATATGAAGACACGACAACTATAGGTATATTTATTGAAATATATATTCTTTTATTTTAACTTGATGCTATGCTCTACTGCTTTGTAGTGGTTTTAACATATAATGCTAGTATTGGTTTAGCAATCGAATCTTAGAGGCATTTGAAAGGTGTAACATCAGTTGTCATTTCCTTTGCACTTACATGTTCATTTTGGGCAAAATGCTATTTTGTGTTCCAAATATTTTCCTTTTCTTATTTTGAGCACTTATTAATATATGACATGTCACTTGTGTAAGAGTGTAATCTAAAAGGGAGTTGTTCAATTTACAAACAATTTTCAAAACTGGTTGAGTGTAGCTCAATTGTACAATCAGATATACATTTATTTTGTGAGTCCTACATTTGTTGGCTTTTCAACTATGTAATTTTTATGTGCATTTTTGTACAATTGATTCTCATAGCATGCTCTTCCAGAGACTATACTGTCTTTGTCCTTACGAAAATACACTTCCTATGGCATAATCTTAATTAACATTGTTTTGACCCCAATGTTTTTTTTCTTCTCACAACCAAAAAGTCACGTTTGTGAAAGTGGAGAATTGACTGGGAAAAAAGAAGCACTTTTCTTGGTTTTTCCCTTAGAAAATTCTAACAAACTAGTACTAGAAATGAGCCATTGTTAGTACTAAAGTTCATCATGTCCATAAACATTGTACTCCCTGGCTGTAATTGATCCATCTCCATTGTTGTCACTCTTTTGGAATATGTCAGCCAGTATCTTCTCATAGAAGTCTTCATCATGTTGACCATCACCTTTCTCATACTCCATCTTCAAGTATGCTTTGACCTGATATAGAAAGTAGAAAACAATGTCCAAGTGCCTAATGAGAAGATTGTCCAGCTCCCATAAATCCTACTTGTTAATGATTAAAGATGTTATATGGTACCTCAGCCTTCGTGAGAGTTCTGTCATTATCAACGTCTATCTCTCTAAAGGATTCCATGCTGCGTGGTCCTCTGGACAATGAGTAGAGTTCCACCTCAAAGATCAAAGTAGCATTGGGTGGGACTGGATCTATTTAAAAAAAACATAAGTATGAAAATGTTATATAAAAAAATATTCTTATGTCCGTTTTGGAACCATGATTAACCCTTGTGTTATCTTCGGGTCATTCTGACCCATCAGTCATTGTGACCCACCGTCGTATTGCGCCAACTTTACCGCATACAAAAACAAAGTGAAGCATTTTCTTTTAACCGTTGGGCTGTCTCAGACCCCCCCACATTGCAAAGGTTAAAAGAAAAATATTTTTATTTGTTTTTGTATTGGGTAAAATTGGGTAAATTTAAATTCAATTAAACACAACAATGGTTCGTTATGAATCTTTGGGTCATGTGACCCGAAGGCAGCACAAGGGTTAAAGTTCACAGTATTTAAACAAAATAATCTTACAGCATGTGCTATCTGGATACATTCCTGATGTGAGAATATGTTAAGAAATTGATTAAATTAACTTCTACATTTATACAAATATATAGTGCAAGGGTTAGGGTAGACATGCATCTCCCATGTGGTTAAGGGTTAGGGTTAGTTTTGGTAAATGGAATTTAAAGCACTAGACATGGCTTGTTTGTGCAGTTTATTTAGACACAGTGAAAGACAAACAAAAGTTAAAAATGACAGTTGTTAATAAGGTCATTTTACTCACAATGTAAGAAAGCTGTTGGATGCATTTTCAAGAAATATTGTTAGACATGCGCGTACATTTCAGGCCACAACACTAGAAGCTGGGGACTGATTTGTGTGCACTGTACATAGACTGGTGGATTATCCTCAAGATTTGCTGTGAAACAAACAGAAAACCACACAACACGGTAGACAGGAATAACGTTTTTTGAGAAGTGCATTATGAGGTCAGTAAAGATAAATTGTAGGCTCAACTCACCTTTGCCTTTTTCTCCAAATGCTAAAGCAGGTGGGACTGTAATTTTACGCTTCTCTCCAGGACACATGTCATTCAATCCAATATCAAGACCTTTGATTACTTGTCCAACGCCCAGCACAAACCACTGAGGATGTCCGGCTTTGTCTGAGCGACTGAAAAACACATTTAAATGTATGATCACTTACAATGTAATTGGGTTTCATCATGTGCATGAATCATAAAACAACTGATTACTGTTGCACGCTACGAAAGCATGCTATGAAAAGTGGCAGTCCAAATCCTTACTAACCTAACAAATCAGTTGGAGCTGAATCGGTTCAAAAAAGTTCAAATCAAGTTCACACAATCAGACTAATTCAAGATGGGTTTAGGTAATCAAAATTGCGATTGCATGCTATTCTTAAGTGGCCTGAGAGGTGGAATATGGTTCAAAGCGATGCTCCGTGGAAAAAAGCAATGGTAAAGAGACAGCGGCCCTGTGTATGGTCACGTGACCTGTCCCTGAAAGTACATTCTCTTTAAAATACCGGGCTTTCCGTAAGAGATGGCTGCCGGCCAAACAGCCGACTAATCATTTAAATCCAGCCGGCTACTTTACTATATAAATGTTTTATTCTGACTAATGAATAATTCTGATTTAGAAGTTGCAATTCAGGTTTTTAGAGACTTTAACCCACCCCATTACTTTTGATGGATGAAATTGACTGATTGGGTGTGCTCACGCCTTCGGCGAGCACAACCATTGTTCTCTCACATATATATTATTAGGATTCCTCCGTAAGGAGGAAACCTATTGTTATTAGGGTTCCTCCGGTAGGAGGGAACCATATTGTTATTGTTGGCTTTTTTCTTGTGCAATGGGAGTCAATGGCAGCCCATTGACTAGTTACTAATGCAGAGCATTAGTAACTACCATACCAAACATGGGCCATGTGAGACAGTAGATGGCGCTACAGGCCACGTCCCAATATGTCAATTTTCAAGGTGATGCCATTTGCAGGCCATAAGTCCCAAAATTCAGAAATTCATTACATGTGGATTATTTTTCATGAGGAACCAAAAAGTCTCAAGAACCTATAACAGCCGCCATATTGGATCTTTCTGTACAATAAAGATTTAGGAAATACGTTTTTTCGCTACTCCTACATTTTTGGTCGATTTTTTTTTAATTGCCAGAGATGATCTCCGGACTAAGCCTCACAAAATGTATTATAGGGATTTCTGATTTTCAAAACCGTTTGTCCGGTACAGTCAATCAAAATCATCAACAAAGCAACCAAACAGGAAGTTGGGTCAAATCTCAGCAAAACACCAAACTTGGTGTACAGATTTGAAATCTTGAGATATGCAATGGCTTACGCTGTAATTATCTAACATTATTCCAAGCAGCTAATCCCATTTGCAATGTCCATTGAAAACCCAGCAACACAGTCCAATAAATCCACCTCCACAACGTTGTTGAAATAAAATATGAAAATCTCTCTCTCTTTACAAGAGAGAATGTGAGCTGACTAATACACTTATTATAGTTGCTAATGTGATAAAAAGAAATTCTTAATAGAAATAGCTAGAAATTAGCAGTTAACAGGTAAGAAAACCGTTCGCTTCCACAGTAGTGATGGGTCGTTCGCGAACGATCCGGCTCTAAGAGCCGGCTCTTGAAGGTGAACGTCGGGAGCTGGCTCGCATATCTGAAGAGCCGACTATTTTTAATAGATTAATACAGCCTATAAAAACTAAATGATTATAAAATAATGAATTTTAATTGTATTTAAAATAATTGTCTAATTCAAAGAACAACAAAAAAATACTTGTAGGCTTAAAGGCGCACACGATCATCCTCACATTCTGTTCCTGTCAATCCTGCATGAGGGAGGGCCGAGCCAACTCACACACAGTCAGAGAGTAGTCAAAACTCGGAGGAGAGCCATGACAAATCAATGCATTTTTAAAGATATGTGGTTACGGTCAAGTATGATTTCATTTAATAATTTAATTCAAATTGTTTTCACACCCATCATAGTCAAATTCATAGTTAAAACATGTATTTTTTAAAGAGCCGTTCGGGAGCCAAAAGAGACGGCTCTTTTTGGTGAGCTGAGCCATACGAGCCGGCTCACGAAAAAGAGCCGGAATGCCCATCACTATTCCACAGCTCTCAAGATCTGAATCACACAAAATGAAAATCAACGTAACGTAGGCAGAGTTGGCTGGTTCTTAAAGAGGCAGTACATTATTTTACCAATTTGTACAAAATCCTATAAAAACGTGAATTCTAGTATGCTTTTAACCTTTTATGAATTATGTAACAGGTTAACCATTACATGAACTTCCAAATGAAATTACTTGCCCTTTTAACATTAAGTCTTATTCACATTACTATGAATTGTACTTTGGCCTCTACACTTGGTATGTCACAAGGAAGACACTACATGGTGGGCTGACCAAGCCCCCACTCATTCCTTGGTCTTTAGCAAAGGCCTTGTGGATCTTGATGGTATTGCATTTCCGATTTTGTATGCAATGGTAAGCAGTTCTCCAAATCCTGAAACATTTATAGTATAGGCCAGGGGCACTCAATTAGAAACCCAAAAGGTCCACTCACCAAATTTCCATTCAGTCCAGGGTCCGGAACAGTGATGGTTTATTTTTCTGGCCCTTACCTCAGAGTTCTGGGGGTAATTTTGTTGTGTCCATGCTTTGTGATGTTTTACATTACCACTATTGACAAGGCAGGCAACTGTCTCATTGCACATTAAACACATCGGTTTTGTGCTCCCCACCGGCAGCACAAATGCATACTTTTTGGAATCAACTTTTCGCTTTTTGTCAGGTTAAAAGCACGCCATGTCTTTCGCTCAGGAAGAAACAGGTACCGTTAGCAAATCGATTAGCCTGCTTTGTTGCGAATGACACACACAACCTGCGTGACCCACAGGTTGCGGCCAACGTTGAGTGAGTTGTCATGGTGATGACAGTATTACAGCTCCTGATCTGACCTTTGGACTGGACACGGAAGATAGAAACCAAATGAACAAAAAGATGTGCCGGTTAAAATGGAAACGTTCCATCAAAATGAATTAATTCCATAATAATATATCGGTTATAGGTCTGGGTCCGGATAGGGAACCGCCTGGGACCGCGGTCAGCCAATTAGTGACCCCTGGTATAGGCCATGAGTAACTACCACACCACAAATGACCCACCATTACCCATAGGTGGCGCTACGGCCACGCCCCAATCGTCCATTTTCAAAGTTTTGGCATTTCCACCCCATCAGTCTAAAATGTTGGAAACCATAAATAAGGCATGTATCATGGGAAACTATACAGTGGTGACCCATACAGTCCATGTATGGTGAACATTTTGAAAACGTACAAATATCTTCTTATGAACCATGACTCCAATTGACTAAAAATGTGGTTTGATGTGTAGGCCACATGTAGTTATGCTTGTTTGAGACCACAATAGCTATGGGAATAAAAGTGAATGCAATGAGGAGGATGTGAAACTCAATACTCTGAGTTGGTGCATGTCAGTTTACGCAGAGGAAGCCTTTTAAACCTCTACAGCAGGGGTACTCAATTAGAAACCCAAAAGGTCCACTAACCAAATTTCCATTCAGTCCAGGGTCCGGAACAATTATGGTTTATTTTTCTGGCCCTTACCTCAGAGTTCTGGGGGTAATTTTGTTCAAAGTGTCCATGCTTTGTGTCATAGTGACCATAGCCGCGGGAACATAAGCTATTTTATCAGGGGGGTGCTGCTGGGGGGGGGGTGCTTAATGTTGCGGGGCGGTAGGGACGCACTGGGAGTAAAAATAGGCCCTGGACTTTGATCCAGACCAGCCCACCAGAACCGGCCCCCGTATTCGCCACCACAGCTACCCTGCTAATGCATGCACATTCTATGTTTGACGTGATGCTAGTTCGTGAGAACGCTAGGATACTTAATGGGAGCGCGCGTAGCGCACAAGACAATTTTTGGGGCCTTTATTTGAGCGCAAAATAGTTTTTCAGCTTTATGTAAAATGAACATAGCCGTTTTTCAATTGGTAAAACCTTGTCTAGTGAAAGTGATGTATTTTTTGTCTCTTAATTTTTCAGCCCCTTACGTTTCTTAGCCTGAAATAGTGACCCCTGCTCTACAGCCACGCCCCAATTTGCCCATTTTCAAAGTGATGCCATTTGCATCCCGCCTTATTTCTCATGAGGAACAAAAAAGCCTCAGGAACCTATAACGGCCGCCATATTGGATTTTTCTGTACAATAGAGATTAAGGAAATACGTTTTTTCGCTACTCCTCCAATTCTGACCCAATCTTCCCCAGAATTGGCACAGATCATCACCAGAGCAACCCTCACTCAAATCATCAAAGGATTTTTGAGTTTCAAAACCGTTTGTCCGGTCAAATCAAAATCAGCAACAAAGCAACCAAACAGGAAGTTGGGTAAAATCTCAGCAAATCTTTGAGATATCAACACCAAACTTGGTATGTAACATGGAAGACACTAAAACATGTTCCCATGTGCAAAGGAAACTTAATATCTTCAAAAATGATGGAAATAAAGGGAATATCATTTATCGCTAGCGCTAAAATAATGCTTTACACATTTTCCGGTCCAAAACTGATACTCTGATTCAATCACAAGTTCATATGAAGACTCTTGAGAATGTTTAGTACACAAATGAGAGAAAAAGTTGACTGTAAGATGAAAAGTAGATTTTTTGTGAATATTTTAAACATGCATGCCTGGCTAATTTCTAGTAGCCTGGTCCTAACCAGACTCTCGTACATTTCATTTGTACAGAGTCTGGCCTCTCTCCATTGACAAGCGTTGACTTCCTTGTAGGCGGGTAATCTGTTGAAGTTTAAAACTATTGGATCTGCCCAGAGCCACTCTGATCTGCCATAACCAATCGCTAGCGTTCGCCTTAGCCAATTCCTTCACCACTACTGTAACAGAGCTAGCTGCCGTAGCTGGAAAATCAAACTGTTCCCGAACCCCGTGGGGAGGAGGGCCACAACATCATGGCCACCAACACAACTCAGCAAAACTTGTTCTTGCTCTGGCTTTAGCTTATGGATATTCGGCAGCATTGCCACAACGGACCGAATGGCTTCGCTCACATCGTTCTCAGCCACTCCCTCTGTTCGCTGATTGGCCGGTAGAAAATTAACCGGAGACATCTGACTTGCGTATTTCAATATTATCGCTTGCACAGTGCTCCTTGGGATGTTTAAAGCTTGGGAAATCTTTTTGTATCCAAATCCGGCTTTAAACTTCTCCACAACAGGATCTCGGACCTGCCTGGTGTTCCTTTTTCTTCATGATGCTCTCTGCGCTTTAAACGGACCTCTGACACTATCACAGAGCAGGTGCATTTATACGGAGACTTGATTACACACAGGTGGATTCTATTTATCATCATTAGTCATTTAGGTCAACATTGGATCATTCAGAGATCCTCACTGAACTTCTGGAGAGTGTTTGCTGCACTGAAAGTAAAGGGGCTGAATACTTTTGCACGCCAAATCTTTCAGTTTTTGATTTGTTAAAAAAGTTTGAAATATCCAATAAATTTCGTTCCACTTCATGATTGTGTCCCACTTGTTGTTGATTTTTCATAAAAAATTTCATTTTTATATCTTTATGTTTGAAGCCTGAAATGTGGTAAAAGGTCAAAAAATTCAAGGGGGCCGAATACTTTCGCAAGGCACTGTAAATTGCACACTCGGATCATCATCTGTCAGCTGTCCTTCGCATATCCACAGATTTCGATGCACTTGTTCAAGCCCACTGGATTCCTCTCACATAACAAAATGAACTGCAAAAAAGTATTGCTTTTTGTATAAAGTTGATCAATTGCATATCTTTAACATACTGCAAAACAACTTTTCAGTGTTGGTGAAGATTAACTAGTTACAAATAAAATGAAACACTGATGTAATGATTATTTTAGTTTTTACTGTTACTTCGATAGTCTTTTCCTAGTTGACCAACATGTAAAATATTTATATAAATATTTACAGAATATCCTTATTCTTCTGATAACCAGTAGCAGCTAATCAAAATATATACTTTACTGCTTTTTACAATGGGGGAAAATGAATAGTGAGCAGAATTAAGTTCAAGTTATCGTTGATGCGGCCCTCCAACACATTTCAGGTTTCTCATGTGGCACCTTGTCAAAATTAATTGCCCACCCCTGAGTTACGGAGCTGGGCCATGGAGCTAACCCATGGAGCTAGGATGTTGATGCTAGGGAGAGTGTGGCAAGCTTGTTTAGCCAAGGCCAAAGGGCAAGAAAGCCAAATTACAGGTGTTGGCCATCTGAAGGGCATGCAACAACAAGGGGGGACCCGCTATAAGACTTTGAGCCATGAAATGTTAGGTCTCAGTTCAGGGAAGCACTTTCTATTTTAAAATGTTTTATTTTGCTTGCAATGTTTTAGTTTGGCAGCTCAGTGAAGCACTTAAAATATTTTTATATACAGTTTAATTGTGCGTCAAATAAAACCAATATTTACCTACACCTTATTCTTGTTTAAGGTCATTTACATAATATATATGAATGTATATGGAGCGTGATAAAAAGGTGACCTTGAAATTGTGGCGACGCAAGGAAAAATTTGGGTGCACCTAAATTTTGTGCTGGTGCACCTAAATAAAAAAGTTAGGCGCACCAGTGCAACCAAGGGAAAAAGTTTGTCTGGAGCCCTGTTGTCTATAACGTAGCTCTAGTGTAGAAGATCCCTGTGCGAGCAAACATGATCGACTTAGGTGGGTAACATTAGCACTAGCTACAGCTTACCAAACAAACTATCGTGATTCAACTCAGGTTCAGTTACCTCTAGCTATCTTGCTGAAAAATAGATCTGGACAAACATGCATCTTGAATTGTAGATTAACATGACAACACGGGTTATTTATTTCAATGAAACACAGTCAGGAACAAGAAATAACGTTAGCCCCATTGCCAATAAACTAAATCATCACACATTCTACCGATGCTAGATACAGGCAGGATACGTTAGCATTGCTAATAACTGTTAGCGACAACATCATACAGCTTGCGGTTGTGAAGAACCTAAGGTCGGAACAGCACCTATTTTCAGCAACAGCTTCATAGCAAATCCTGAATTTAAATTGTCCCCAGTTTTCGAAAGTGTCCTCGGTGAAATGGTTCGAGCAAATTAATACTTTAGCGTCGTAGGCTACTTAATAGGGATATTCCCATAGATAAACATCAGCCATGCCTGTCTAGTGTCTTGTTCTTTGGGAAGATAGTGAAAAGTGTCAGGACTCCCGGTACAGCCTGGAACACTGCATTTACAGCGCTCCATTTTCAATATCTTGAAAACGTATTAACTTTCTTATTTGTAATTCCTGTGGAAGTACCGAGCAGCGTGCAGTTAGCTAAAAAAGTGTTGGAGATCTACGTGACCTCCGTTTATGTTCCTGGACCAGAAAACCAGAGGGCGGGTAAATGTAAATTTTGGGGCATGACAAAGTTGATGCTGCAAGTTGTGACGTCACAACTTGCACTGTTTCAAAAGCTAGCGTTTGTAAGTTGCAGTTTCAAAAAGTGAAATTTTGATAGGAAAGAGGTTTCAATGGACTTTGAGGTTCACTGTATGTCTATTTTACACACCAAACTGTCATTTTTCAACTATGACAAGGTAAAATCGGTTATGCAATCAATCGCCCCTTTAAGGATTTTGTGTTGAGAAAATACATTTGTGTTTACGCAAATAACCAATGTTCTTTTCTTCTATTCTCTTAACAAAATATTACAATGTGAGACAGCTCTTTCACCTCCGTTTGGGTGCGATATCAAGACAAGATCCTTCACTTTTTGATTTGAGTGGTTTGTGCTTGCGCTCCCCCAAGGGAGTGCTTTTCCTGGCGGGGGTACATCTGGTGGCACAACACTGGTAGTAGTCAGGCAGAGTGTTATTAATGTAGCCTATACTTAAAGTGACATTTACATTCACAACGTCATTACGAACAAAAGGATTTTCTCCCATATCACTTTCTGACACAGGTCGACTTTAAAATGATGTAACTTCAGTTGTGATAAAGATATCTGAGTGATTTAAACAGATTTGTATCCAGGAGAGTTTGTAGTTTCCAATATGTATAATACCCAGAAAGTACATTTGCAATCATAGGGTGTCATTAATTGACAAGGTTCTTCATATGAAAATAATGAACTATTATTAACAACTATATTTACTCAGAGTATCGAAATGCAAATGTAGGCTACCTATATTGACTTCAGTTATTACAATTAATGATATACGTCACTAGGAGGCGCTGATAACACAACGATGTGCATTAGAGACGAGAGTCTACAACGGTGGCTCATGTGCACGCTTAAATTCAGTTACTCTGAGTAAAATAATTTGTTACTAATTCATTACGTGTGTACAAGTCTGCTTTACATCACAGTCACACAATTACACTATATGCAATATAATGTTTAAATCGACTACTTTGTATGGTGAGCTTGTAGTGAGACATCAAAAGTATGGTTTGGAGTCTGTTAGCACGAACAGTTTAACTTATTTTTTTAAATAAAAGTTTATAGCCTGTTCTCCTATTCTAAAATGGCCGCGGGGCAGTTACACGACAGTAAACAAAAGCTGCAAGACACCCAATGCAACTGCCACAACACACTTGCATACCACTATCAACAGAACAGTAACTGTCATGTACCAGTCAATGTTTCTGCAGCTGCCTTGCAGTAAAGCTATAGTTAGCCTAGCTATCCCCCAAGTTAACAGATGCGAAACGAATGTTCTGCTACAGGTTGTCACGCGTGTTTTCGAGACGTTAGTGACGTTAGTAACGTCAGTGACTGTGGCTAGCAAATTAGCCAGCAGAGTGTGTCACTCTGCTTGCTGCTCATTCATAAAAATCAAGAAGGAGCAAACATTTTAATGTATTTCAAACTGTCATAATTCAAAATTGGCTGAATATTTGAGAAAGATGAATCATTTGGGAATAGCTGAATGTCTTGTGAACATTTTAAAGGTTGAATGGTGTCTCTAGCTGAAAGTATGCTGAAGTAGTTACGTTTGAAAGAGGAGGAAGCTTTTTAATGATTTGAAAGGATTTACCATTACTTTTAATGGGAGAATAATTTGCACTTGCATAATATGTCTTAAAAAGTACAAAAGTGAGAAATTTACTTACTGTAAGTCGCTCTGGATAAGAGCGTCTGTTAAATGACTAAATGTAAATGTAAATGTAAATACCAAAAGTCATAGCCAACATCTCCTGAAGGAGCTGAACGTTTTGATACAACAATTGTAGGAATCGGTGAAAGTATGCAGGACTAGTTAAAGGCCAAAAAACCAGCGGAAGAACTAAGAAGTTGAAAAACAACAGTGAGAATGCTGAACAGCATTCTCACAATAATAAATATATATGTGAGAGAACAAAGGTTGTGCCCTTGCCGAAGGCAAAGCACACCCAATAATTTTAAAGTACATTACAGGTAATTTTTTTTAGATACATCTCATTCTAATTATTCATGTCTAGGAAAATCTATTATGCATTGCACATTGAATCTTTTTTGGTACTGAAGCTGTAACCTTAATTACTGCCAAAACATTTTGAAGCCCTATAATAAAAACGGAATGGGTAGTTTTCAATATTTTGTTTTCCTATTTCTAAATGGTAGTCAGGAAACAGCTATTTCAAAACGAAAATCCATTGGCCGCAAAGTACACGGACCTCATTGGCTGGTCAATTCCCATGATGCAAGGCGGTAAATAGTGTTAAAATTTGCTGATAAATTTGCCGTTTGTTCAAAATACAAATGTAACTTCATGAATTTCGTTTTTTAAATGTGTCTGCTTAGAATGTAGTGTTTTGTTGCGTGGTAATTGTCATTGTTGTGCTGGTTTACCATTGTAACCATGAGTTAAATGACTGTTACGTTTCATAAGAAGAGCTGTATTATTATAAAGTTAGTGCGTCTGATAAATGCCAGATCCTGCTCGCCAGACTTTCTGAGATGGGCATCACTGGCACTGCACTCCAGTGGATCTCATCCTACCTGTCGGGAAGATCCTACCAGGTTTCCTGGGGAGGCAAACTGTCGGGCCCTCGCCAGCTCTCCACTGGTGTCCCACAGGGCTCCGTCCTTGGACCCCTCCTCTTCTCTCTGTACACCACCTCACTTGGACCAATCATCACCTCCCATGGCTTCTCCTACCACTGCTACGCTGACGACACGCAGCTGTACCTGTCGTTCCCCCCGACCGATCCGGGGATCTCAGCTAGGATTGAGGCCTGCCTCACAGACATCTCCGCCTGGATGACCGAGCACCACCTCCAGCTGAACCTCGCCAAAACAGAACTTCTCATCATCCCGGCTAAACCCTCCATCTCCCACGATCTCTCAATCACCCTGGGATCTGCGACGGTGACCCCTTCATCCTCTGCCAGGAACCTTGGGGTTACCATGGACGACGAGCTCTCCCTCACGGCCCACATTGCTGCGGTCTCCCGGTCGTGTAGATTCACCCTCTACAACATCCGGAAGATCAGGAGATACCTGTCTGAGCACTCCACCCAGCTGCTAGTCCAAGCACTCGTCCTCTCCAAGTTGGACTATTGCAACTCTCTGCTCGCTGGTCTCCCAGCATGTGCAACCCGCCCTCTTCAGAGGATTCAGAACGCGGCGGCCCGCCTGGTCTACAATCTACCCAGACGCTCCCATGTTACCCCGCTCCTCATCTCTCTCCACTGGCTACCTATCATGGCCCGTATCAGATTCAAGACCCTGGTATTGACCTTCCGAGCAGTGAACGGGACTGCACCCGTCTACATCAAGTCTCTCCTGCAGCCTTACACCCCCACCCGCCACCTACGGTCTTCTTCAGACAACCGCCTGGTGGTCCCACCGCTCAAGACCGCCCGGTCCCAACACAAGCTCTTCTCCTGTCTGGCCCCCCAGTGGTGGAATCAACTCCCCACCTCCATCAGAGACACTGACTGTCTCTCCACCTTCAAGAAAAGGCTCAAGACGCACTTGTTCCGGGAGTACAACGGTACTTAGGAACGGTTCGCTTGACCCGATGTTAGTTTCCTCAAGGATCACAATGACTCTTGCTTAGAGACTTGTTGCTCTTGTGGTTAGTGGTAACTGATTAAAAAATTTTTGGTTCTCGCTGTGATATATTGTTTTATTACTGTTGCTTGCTTTTTCCCACAGGTACACTTGCACTTCATGTTGTTTGGTTGTGACTTGTTTAACTACATGCTCTTATGGTTCTTCCCTTTGGCACTTACTTTGGTTGTTCACAATGTGTGCTTCATGTTTTGGCTACTCGCGATGTTTTTTGGCTATCTTGTTGTTATGATCAGTGACCTATGCACTTTGTAAAGCTCTCTCTTGGAAGTCGCTTTGGATAAAAGCGTCTGCTAAATGAATAAATGTAAAATGTAATGTAATGTAAATGACAAAATGTAGTGCATACACAGTTAATTGCTTCTTTCAGCTAAGAATCTGCAGTGTCACTTGGCGAGGGCTTCTTCTCGCGAAATGACGCAAGCTTAGCGGAGTTTGAGGGGCCCCTAAACATTTTTATATATTAGTAAATCATAGTAAATTGACACTTATTAAGTTTACTTCTTGAAGTACTTACATTAATTGAAAGTGCACTTGAAAGTATTGCAAAGTATACTTTGAGGTACTTTAGTAAGTATACTTCATGAACTGAAAGTGCACTACACAGGTTATAGAGTATACCAAGGTTATACCAATTATAGTGCATTATATCACACTGTAAAGTGTGATATAATGTACGTTAGCAAACGTTAGTAGCTAACCGTTGACGAACTTTACAGACTAGCTAACGCTAGCTAGCAATACAAGTTATAAAACTGACTGCATTAACGTTACACATAGCAATTGTAGCCGGTAGACTTCAAAGCTGAATATTCATCACTAATCCAGCTGATTGCGTCCATTTATATACCGCCAGGCTTTTGTAGGCTTTCAAAGACTCTCCAGAGTAGGTCGAATTAAAGTTGATAGAGAGTTGTAAATATCTGGATACAGAAGGTAAGGGAAGCCTTCCGTTTCACTCGTAAAGGTCGTAAAAATAACTCCAGGAGAATTATATGAATCTAATGTTTAATCGATCAAGTTTTTCTTTATAGCTGCCTATGTCTTTTGAATTAAAGTGCGCAGTGAACTCGGACAGCTTGAAATCCGTGCTGGCGCCGTTCATTTTAGCCACTACTTTCCTGCCAAAATGGCGACGTAAACAGTAAAGTCACGTGACGTCCGGAGCTCTATTGGCTTTGACGGCCATCAGGTCTCGGCAATTCCTCATTTGCCCTCTGATGTCTACTTGGTTTGAAATTATACGGCTGCGGGCCATCATACACATCAGTGGTTTTTGCTCATCCCAGTCAGTCGCCATAGCTCTAGTACTAGGCTGAGACTTCTCTCCTCCACGACTCCCCAAACGTGACGTCATTGCCGATTTGCGCTAATATGCTAATGCTAACACCAAAAACAACAAAAACTGGTCTTTAACACCCTTTGGAGACACCATTTGGAGATATTTTAAATGATATACATATCTTGAGTGCTTCATGTACCCATTAATCAACAGTAGTGTTTAACCTGCCATATGGCCTTTACATCCATACGTCTATCTTACATTTTCCCGACACAAAAACCATGTTAAAGTTAGGCTACTGGATAAGGTATTGATTAATTGTAGGCTATTTATAAAACAATGTCATAGCTTGACAACTTAAATCTGACTTGAATTAGTAGGATTGCGTGAGCTGAAATTGGCCTTTATGGAACCACTTTAGCCCCGCTTGACTTGTTAAGCTAATTCAAGTCAGGTTTGGGACTTTAAGTCCAGCTTTTTTGAGCGGCCTTATGGAACAGGCCTCAGGTAAGTTGTCATTGTTGCCTGAGTGTAACCCATGTGGGGCCCACATAAACATGTTGGCTTGGATAATCCATGCAATTAACATTTGAAAATGAAAGACACTGCGTTAATTACATTTGATATGAAATGATATTCTTTTGTCATTGTGGATCATAAAACAAAATTATGTGCGCCTCCTCTCAATAAGATCCTAATAATAAATGATTATTCAATTATAATAGTCAATTATTAAAGAATAGTGACTGAGTTTGTTATTCGGGTTGCCATCAGGTATATGGAACGCTGTGTTAGTCAAAATTAAATAAATAAATAGGTTAATAAATACATAAATAAGTAAATATGGCTATGAAATAAACCCTGAAATTAAAAAAAGATGGCAATAAATAAAGCATCATATAATTATATAGCTGAATCCATTTACCTACATCAATGCAGTGATTGTCTGCTTTGAAGAAGTAGCGACGTAGCGGTGGCAGTGACTGTCTTCTTTAGGCGTAGCAACGTTTGCTAGCTTTGTTAGCTAACATTACCTGGCACTAATCACCCCCATACTACCTGTATCTACATCTTGCACACGAACACGGTGCTCGATAAGTCTCAAACTATTTAAGGCTTAGTGATCAATGTGTCTATGTTCTTATCCGCCAAAGTACCTCTACAAAATCTTCAATGTGTGCCAAAATGATATCCCCTGACAAGCCATGCTGATCAATTTGATCTACTAAGGCCAGCATGCCATCTCTAACACTATGGCAGAATCCCAATACTCCCTCTTACCCCTACCCCTTACCCCTAGCCCTTAGTTTACCCCTAGCCCTTGGCCCTCGAAACTGAGGGGTAAGGGCTACATCTCCCTAAGAAATGGGACGCCACTTGGTTACGGGTACGTCATCTAGCACGTATCGATATCTCCAATATTAGCAATACAAGTAACATTAGCGTAGCAAACTACTAGTGTCTAGTGTTCTGGCTCCGCTGAAAAGAAAAAGGAAATATAACCGAGATATTGCTGCAAATTGTCCGTCTCAGCGTCTCATTGTTGCTGTCCTGCACCCGGGTGGGGAACGTACTCGGTGACGGAGATAGCGAATCGTCACAATATGTACAGGACTGTGTATAGCACAAAACAAGACTGTCATAATTTTTTTAATCAATTAATTAAGCCGAAAATATTACATTTATCGGACTCTGCATGATCTGGCCACCATTGTTGCCGGACGCGCAGTATTCACATAGCCCTAGGTTTCAAGTAAGCTCCTGATCTTACTTGGTTTTAAGGGGTGTATACCCCTTCGTCTTAGCCCTACCCCTAGCTCAAAAAGAGTATTGGGACACCACTAGCTCTCACGTGAACGCACGTGAACGAGGGCTAGGGGTAAGGGATAGGGGTAAGGTGGAGTATTGGGATTCAGTCTATGTCTTCCATCATCTCTCCAATCCAAGTGTCCCTACCTGCCTTTGATCTTGTGCAGCTGCTTTGGTCTGAAGATAACCACGCCCCTCTCGTTTGCATGTTGGATTGGAAATAAATACAGCGCAGAAATAAATGTGGCGTTACGAAATAAAAGTCCTATGAAATAAATAAATGTCTTTACAAAAACGTCATTTTTAAATAAGTAAATGTATTTATTTATTGATGTAGGTAAATGGATTCAGCTATAAATTATATGATGCTATATTTATATATTTATTGCCATCTTTTTTTAATTTCTCGGCTTATTTCATAGCCATATTTATTTATGTATTTATTTACTTATCTATTTATTTATTTAATGTTTACTATCACGTACTCTGAATATTTGAAATCAGCTAAAAATAATTAAAAAAAAACATGTGCCCAATACGTTCAAACGTCTGCATATGTACAAGCAAAATTGGGACAACATTCAATGCCCTACTTAATTCGGTAAAGGCAAGAACCAGGGATCTCAAGTTTTATCAAAAGTTTGTCGTGACATTACCATACCTTTCTCGTTCCGGTAGGTGGCATTTAACTGGCATGTATAACTCAAGACTAAAATTTCCGTCCGTTTGCCTGCGATTCGTCCATATAGCGGGACAAGTTATCCCTTACTTCTGAGAAATACAAGGTGTTGCGTGAGAAATGGTTGAAATGCGTGAGTATCACGGCGAATGTATGAGACTTGACAGCCCTGGCAATAACCTTTCTACATTATTTTACCGCTCCATTAACGATATGAAACACCGTGAGGGCTTGGAAGTAACAAATGTTACAGGATTTGAAACTTTCGTCTGTAATATTTGATAGTGGTGACAGAACCCATACACAACCAATACCTTTATACTTAAAAACTGATGATTTAGTCTTTCTTGTGTTAAATACCTGCAGTAGAACTGAGATCCGTCTTTTGCAAGGTATCCATCATAGTGTGCGTTTAGAAGTTTTCCCTTTGTGCTTCTCTCTGTGCAGATCTCAGGTTTGAATAAAACCTCTATTTTCACATCACCGTTTGATGTATTAGAAAAAACAAAATGAGCGAGGACATACATTTGTAGAAAATACCGTTGAAAAATAAACGATGTCTTCATCATGCTAGTATAGCTGTGTTCGTGGCAAGTCAAGGAGGGTCTGGAAAATGTCCTTACTGCCAGAGGCAATGTTTTTCGGATTTTCAAAATAAAAGTAAATCCAACTTGAGCCAAGGTCCGTGTACGTGAGTTTAATTCCTTATCCCATCAAAACGGAACAAGCAGGAATAATACAAATGTTTGTGAATCCGTTTTTTCGTTTTTTTTCAAAAACTGAAAAACGGATATTGACTTGTTATATTGTTATCTCGTCTTTTACACATAAACCGTAAAACGACTTGATATTTCGATTTTTCTCACGTGGGTGGAGCTAAACGTGAAAGGCCTGTCATTGGCCAAATGATTAGTCAGCACTACATTTACATTTACATTTAGTCATTTAGCAGACGCTCTTATCCAGAGCGACATACAGTAAGTACAGGGCATTCCCCCGAGGCAAGTAGGGTGAAGTGCCTTGCCCAAGGACATCGTCAGTTGGCATGACCAGGAATCGAACTGGCAACCTTCGGATTACTAGCCCGATTCCCTAACCGCTCAGCCACCTGACTCCCTATGCAGATTGGGGAGATCCGAACTCTATGGTTCCTTTGCATCGGCGTTTGTGACAAGATGTTGGCTCTGTGTGGTCTAACTGACCTTGCTACATGTGTAATACATTTAAATCAGATTTTTTGTGTGTTCATCACTAGAAGTGCCAAGCGCTGGTCATTTGGCAGGGGTAATTCGACCCCAGTGAAAAAGAAAATGTCTTTACTTTTCCTAGATATGTGTTTTATCACCCAGTATTTTTTTTCTTCAAATCACACAGGGAAAAGCTATTTTAAAGCTACTTTCCTAATGTTTCTGTAAAATTGCTGCCGGCTGCGCATTTGGATTTCTTTCTGCCTGCCTTTCAATGCTGGGATTCACTTTTCTATCTGCAGACGTTGCAAGGGCTCCCTTGCACAAGTATGTAGTTGATGGTTATAACCTCAAAAGATTTATATGTAGTTACTAGCTAACGAAAAAAAAAGAACGTGAACGAACATGGGCCAATTAGAACTTTTTGTGTGTGAGCGAGCGCTAGTGAGCGAGAGACCGAGAGTGTTCATGTTCATGTCTGAGTTTTTATTTTACATATGCAACATATATATATACATGCTTATTTTTTCCCCATGCAATACTGTAGCCTAGATTATAGACAGTACCTCAGCACCCCCACTCAAAATACCTTCCTGTGTGCCTGGTCTCGAGTCAAGTACCTTTAAATATAATGTTTCACCAGTAGTTGTGTCAACTTTCAAGCATTCCTTCTGCATGTTCGCCATACATTTTTGTCATACATTCGTTTTAGCCTACATCCACGGACTAAATAGAATGAATAGGCAAATCAGGATACATTTTTCTTTGTTTGACCTGTTAAACTCTTAAAATGCGATTTGCACCAACAACTTAACACATAACTTAAACCATAATCGGGCCAGGTTACAATGTAGTCAGTGCAAAAATACTGGGTGATAAAACACCAGATAATTTTTTATGCAAGTGCTGAGGGGGTACTAGATAATTGACAGGGGGAGCTGCAATTATATATATATATATTATATAAATATTAATACTATTAATAAATTAGCAAAACTTGGCCCCTCGTGATGCTAATTTGAACGTTAATTTAAACGTATCAGCGGACTGCTACGTGTCAGACTACAATTAACATCCGATTCTCCGATCGGATTTTCCAGAAATTACTTTTGGGGGTGCTATCGGGGTGCTTTGGACTTTCTTGGGGGTGCTGAAGCACCTGCTAGCTATTTTTTCACTGCGGCTGGTGCTTGACGTTTCTAATGATTACACAAAACGACCACACCTCTCTGAAGGCGTGAAAAGGTCAAACGTCTTTGAAGCCATTTTCTGGGCAAGAGCTTCCGAGGTTTACCATTCAGATGAGAGGGTACCATTTCTGGGGAAATTGTAGGGTGTGCTTGCTTGCGTTGGTTGCAGATGGGTCCATTTAATATGAAACAAGCTGAAACCCCGTTTGAGACAAGCTATTCTAACAACGTTGTCACCGGCAGTATTTTTCAGATACAGTACCATCTGCTTACTGAAAAAATGCCCCCAAACGCGACTTTTTGGTCTCAGTCCTGCTAGAGCCCTGCTTGGAGAAGCTGAATTGTGCTACGAGCAAGCTAGCCTAGTTGCTGTTGCTAGCCAAACTACACTGAGGGGATTGTTTGAATGCGCCGGAAATTAAAAATGTTTCTTTTGACATAAAGTTTAGGCTGTGGCATTGAAGACAGCGACGCACCACACAAGCTTTAGTTTAAATACATTATTAAATGTGACATTACTTACTGTAAACGCAAGTCTTGAATTGCTTAAATGTATAATGCTGCTAGTACACCATGGCACGATAAGATACTTGCTGTGCAACAGCAATGCACGTTGTAGCCATGCGTCGTTGCTAACGTGTGCTGAGGTTGTGACGTAGGCTACCACTGAGTTCCCTTCATTGACACAAAGCACTTTTTGCCACAAAAATTGAATTTTTTTTTTCAGCCTAAACCGTGCAACCGAACGTAAATAAAAAATACAAGCAACTCAATCGCTACCAAGACAAAACGTTTGACGCAGACATTGTCTATGTAGTCCAAATATTGACGGATCCTTAGGGAGGCAAAAATAAATTGATTGTGGGCGGGGGGCCTCAAAAAATGAAAGAAAATTCCATAGCCCAGGGGCCTCAAGTGCTATTAAGACGCCCCTAGCCACCGCTACGTCTTCCATTAGGTGGTATGTTAGCTATAACCGGTCTCAAGTCGGCAACTGTAGGCTAAGTGGCTGGCTAGCTATCAATGGGGAAAATAATAATAGGACATCATCAGTGTGGCATTTCGGCTAGCTAATGTTGGGCTGTATTGGCAGAGACCTGAGCAGCCAAACCCGTTTTGTCACTGACTGGTTGATGAAAAAAATCAAAGTACTAAGTCCTTGGGTTAATTTTTCTAAGTTTTGAAAACAGCACAAAAACCTCCAGAGTTTGATGCAAAGTGTTTAATCAGAATCCAATACAAACAGGGTGATTCCTTTCAAACGTTAGCCAAATTCTGCAGAATCAGACTGAGAAATATTCTCCGGACATAACCTTTTATATCAAAACCTTATCAGTTCTGTACATTTGCTATTGGTACAATATTGTTTATCACAAATGCATAATTCATTTTACACTCTATTGGTCTCTCTCTCTAGAGGCTTCAAATTACAGGTGCAAAGAGAAATCCCCTATTTTTTTTAGACTTGCTCTGACCTTGATGGCCAGACACACTGGGCGTTTTATTGTTTTTCTATGGTGGGAACCTGATCTTATAGCCTTCTTTCACACCCAGCCCCAATCATCCAAAATAACACTTTTTGGGCTTAATTTTCCTTCTATATCTTAGGGGAAATACTAAACAATCAGTGGCTTTGCATCAGGCTTTTCCAGTAGTGTAACATATAAAAGTATAAAAGTACAAAGGGGATTAAAAGGCATACTTCAATAATATAATCCATACTCATTCTCCATCTTTCATAATTACAACAGTGTGATATTATTCCACTTCATGGTCATTAAAACGAGTCGGGTGGTCGTGGTTTGATTTAATATTGAAGAATTACATAAATTATAATATCTGGGTCCGGGTATTGTGTACTGTGTTGAATGGGTCTTGGTCTAGACACGTCTTGGTTAGTTGCAACTTTTCATTGCTAATATTGACAACGTATTAAGAAACTTGACTTTAATCGAAGGATCACCTCACTTTTCAATTTGAAGCAGTAAATCCAAAGGTATGGGTAACGTCTTGAATGGTCTGGCTTCACTTCAGGTCTCACTAAATGGTAATACCGGCATGGCATAATGGTGAGGCTAGATAGTTATAGCTATCTGCCTTCTTATCGACCTAGCTATCCACATAATGGCAGACGTAGTGACGTAGCAGTGGCAGTGATTGTCTGCTTTGGAGAAGTAGCGATGTAGCGGTGGCAGTGATTGTCTTCTTTGTTAAGGTCGATTTATACTACTCCGTTTTCCCGGAGACAGACACAGGGATCGCCCTCTCCGATGTGGAACGCCCTCTCCGAGCCCCTCGGAGAGCTCTACGTGCACCTCCTGATTTTCCTGCCTATCCGTCCGTCATTTTACGGGCTGTGATTGGTCCGTATTAAGAACCGCTTGCGTCAGGGACGGAGTTGCCGTGACCAACAAGACGAACAGAATCCTTTGACCGCCATTGCTGTAAGTTTTTACAATTCATATTTCAGCTAAACAGTACATGTAAATCAGCATCTGAATTTAAATGTGATGAGAAATGGGCAGTGTAGTTGCTGAAAATGTGCTTATTTTATTGATGAAATGGCTAATTTGTAAATTTGCTCTGACTTTTCGATAACCTAGCTAGCATCGCAGTGCAGCGCCACCTACTCTTCTGACGGTGAATTGTTTTCAGCACCCAAAGCCTTCGGAGTACTATAAATTCAACGAATCCATTGGACGGAGTCGGAGTAGTATAATTCGGCCTTTAGGCGTAGCGATGGTTGCTAGCTTTGTTAGCTAATATTACCTGGCACTAATCACCCCCCATACTACATGTACATCTTGCACACGAACCCGGTGCTCGATAAGTCTCAAACTATTTAAGACTTTGTGATCAATGTCTATGTTCTTATCAGCCCAAGTACCTCTACAATATCTTCAATGTGTGCCAAAATGATATCTCCTGACAAGCCATGCTGATCAATTTGATCTACTAGAGCACAGAAATAAACGTGGTGTTCGGAAATATACGTGGCGTTAGGAAATAAAAGTCCCACAAAATAAATAAATGTCATCTTTACAAAAACATCATTTTGAAATAAGTAAATGTCATCTTTACAAAAACATCATTTTGAAATAAGTAAATGTATTTATTTATTGATGTAAGTAAATGGATTCATATATAATATATGATGCTATATTTATATATTTATTTTGTTTTTTTTTTATTTCTGGGTTTATTTCATAGCCATATTTATTTATGTATTTATTTATTTACCTATTTATTTATTTATTTATTTTTGACTAACACGGCATTCCATAATCCTAAAGTAAAAGAAAAATTAAATCAAGATGTGTTGTCGCCAGAGGCGTTGTTAGACATAAAACTCTACTGGGACACAGGCCCTTCATATCCCTTTTTTTCTTTCTTTCAAGCTTGCTGCGCACAATGCACTACTAGGATATAGAAACTCCCCTTGCTTAACCCACTATACAAGAGTTCAGGGACGCAAGTTTGATATCAACTTTGGCAGGGACATAAATAGTTAATGCTAGCCCGGAATTTTTTTTCGCATTTATTTGAGCGCTTCATGTAATATCATTTTTATGTTTTAGTCAAAATAATATTATCAGTAGGCCTATTTAGAAACTATCTTTAGTTTTGTAATGTTTTCTTAGCCTACCTCAATTCTGACTTGTGTGCAGAGTCTGACACCTGGACTTCTGTGTGTGTGGCTATTTGCAAGCTCAAAAGAGCGCTCTGACATGGAATTCTGCATGCATCGGTTTGTTTTTTTGGTTAAACACTTTTACAAGCGTTGATTGGGATACTGCGTTTATTTTTTCAGGGATTCTCAATATAAATTAATGCACTGACTAATAAAGTAAATTGTTAAAACTCAAACTTTTGATTTTACTGGGGCACGTGCCCCAGTAAAAAGGGTCTAACAACGCCCCTGGTTATCGCCCTAGTTTCCAGACTACCTGGTTTCCGTAAGCATGTGATCTGTACGTTCACCTAACAGCAGCAGCTGCCGTCGGCCTCTATCACCAGATTCGTCACAAATTCACAAACATTATTGCCGATTTTCAAGTCGCATCTCATATTTGCTGCTGTAGGCTAAGAAAGTAAGACATTTGCAAGCTCGCATGAAGTGGGTGTAGCGGGGTTTGCTCGTTTAAGATTAGCAATACTTAATTTATAATTACGTATGTAGTTCTTAGGGGCACCACCTCTTATTTGTTACAGGGACAGAGGAAACCTTATTGAATAATAGCCTTCGTAATAATCAGTCTAATCTTAAGTAGTGAATTCTATGAAAGTAGAGCAGATCAGATAACGTGAGGGATAACGCGAGTATTATAAACAATGATTTATTTAAGGAAATGTAATTATAACTAGAGAGGGTACAATTTCTGGGGAAATTGTAGGGTGTGCTTGCTTGCGTCGGTTGCACAGGGGTCTGTATATTTTATATAAAAATGCATAGGGCCTACTTATTATTTATAAAGATCACATAGATTTAAAAGCATCTTTTTTTTGCTGCTCATTTACAACTGAAAATACGAGGGAAGTGTATAATTAAATAGATGTCTTCTCATTTCCCCTGCAAGAGGCTGCCTCATCGTTGAATCAAAACGAATACATTTGTCAGACCGGTGTGAAAATTGACCTAATCTCTATGACTTAAACGTCATTTTAAGTTTTTCCCTTCTCGTGATATTTTCAGGCATTTAGCCTACTCATTGCATTCATTCATTAATAAAGAACCCCCTTTGAAGATTATTCTACGATGTTACCCGGCAGTAGAAGATGGAATCGCAAACAGTACCGTCTGCTAACTGAACATATGCCCCCCAAAACGTAAATAAGCTTGACATTAATTTAGTGGAAAATCGCTCATTCATAAAAAGCTCACTGGTAGCGATCATTGTCAGTAACAACGCAAAATGCGATATAGCCCTGTGTGGAAAAGCTGCCCCGGTAAATTGTACTACTACGGTAAAGTACTAGACTACTGTTCGTCTTGGTAGCGATTGCGTTGGTTGAATTGGATTTAACGTTCCGTTGTACGGTTTAAGATGAAATTAATTATTTTCATGAACAGATTGACAACGTTTAGGCTGTGGCAATGAAGTTCAGGTTAGTAGTTAGATAGTCTTTTGATTTAAGTAAGGGGAGTGCCGAACATGTTCTGTCGCCGTTTAAGACTTCCTAAACAGTTGTGTAGTGTAGATGTTTTTGTAGTGTGTCTCGCGTAAGCTACAGCGTTGCAGTGAGCTACACTGGTTTGAAACCACAGGTAATGGTAATTTCACCAACAAATCGTTTAGTAATGTCAGAATAAATCCTACAACGAAAATGTATATGTGAGGAATGTTTATTTTAACGATTGAAAACAGATAACGCTACATCATAGACCACTGTAGTATGTGTTGCCCGGGCAACACAGGCTAATGTCATGATGCTAATACTTCAGTGAAATAGTAGACTACTGTTTCCGAAAGTAGATGTACTTCCTTAATAATATCAGCTTATACTGTACATTACACATCACAATTGTGTGTCATATTACAAAGTAAAATTAGTAAATAGTTATCACCCTGGCCTCTTTGCTTGTGGCGTTTCTGCAGCTGCCTTGCAGTAAAGCTATAGTTAGCCTAGCTATCCCCCAAGTTAACAGATGCAAAACGAATGTTCTGCCAAAGGTAGTCACGCGTGTTTTCGTGACGTTAGTGACGTAGTGACGTTAGTAACGTCAGTGACTGTGGCTAGCAAATTAGCCACCGTTAGCTTCACTTTTCGCCACAAAAACTTAACTTGAGCCTAAACCATGCAACGGAACGTAAATTCCAATAGAAGCAACTCAATCGCTACCAAGACGAAACTTTTGACACCTACGTTGTCTATGTAGGCCAAATATTGACTGAGTTTTAGGGGGGCAAAAAGAAAAAAATAAAATAATAATAATATATATGTGAGAGAACAAAGGTTGTGCCCTTGCCGAAGGCAAAGCACACCCAATGAACAAATACCAGAGAAGTTATAGGTTAGTTGAAAGTGAGTTGAACTGTATACAGTAGGTCCTAAACTATGATGAGGGTTGGTACAAGATGGTAGGTTGAGAGCGCGTGGGGAGGGGGAAGGGAGAGAGAGAGAGAGATAGGCTTCTGGAGAACAATGGGACTAATCCTAACGAAATTTAGGTTAAATCATTTGCAAACTAAAATCAAACGTAACAAATTAAATCACAATATGCCAATGTTCACAAGTAAGAAATGTAGCAATATCGCAGTTACTGTTGTCAGTTTGAAGAAGAAGAGTCAAAGTTCCGTTCGTCGTTGTCAAACGGTTAGAGCAAAGGAATCTTTCGTTCAAGTTCCTAGTGGTCCAGTGAGTTGCTGATTGAGAAGGATAGGTCAGATGTGTTGCGAACACTTCCGGTGAATCCTTGCGAAAAAGCAAGGATTGCTTGTGCGTCGAGGTTTTATAATCCTTGCGAAAGGGGGTATCCTTTTGGAGGTGAACTCTTTGATTGGTCAGTTACTCCCACCTGGGCGCCCATCCTGAGATTGACGTATGGGTGTGAAGTGGTTGATAACTTTTCAGAGTTCAGCTATTTCAAATGTCCATGTATTGCTTATACTTCAAAATATAACAATACAACATTAATAAATGGTTTAGTTTGTAGATTAGAATAATTTTGATATCAAGATTGACTGATTTATCATAACAGGAAAGGAAGTTATATTAAAACATCAAATTATATCAACACAGCATTAAAGGGAAAGCATACATTATAACACATCAACTGTCATTGAAATAGTGTCCATGAGCCATGTAGTCCTTGAGAATATGTTTGTAAATCCAGAAAAGTTAGTTATTCCTTTGTCTCCATACTGTAAGGCCATTTTGGTCTACCTTCTGACCCCATGCTGGGCCAGAAGCTTTGAAGCTCCTGCTCTGGAGATAAGGACAAGGGGGAAAACCCCCTTTCTCCTTGTCGGGGGTAGGGGAAAGGTGTGATGGTACGTGGTTTGTCTGTTGGCTCTGCTACATGGGATTCGATCGCACTAGAGCAACAACACAAAGATGATTGTTGGTCCGTTGCTATACACTGCGAGCTATTGAAGCTCATGGAGCAAATGAGCTTTCAGTCACGTATTTATTAACTACCTTGACATTCAGGCAACATTTTGTTTTGGGTTTATCGAAAACAACAGCATGGGCACACCAGACAATATCCGAATGTAGGCTAATCACGTATTTGGGGTTGTCTCGAGGCAATAGCCATATTTACCACGATGCCACAGCCACTACATCTTACAAATTAATACTTACATTGTCGCTGTTAACCCAGATAATACGATCAAAATACGCTTAACCCTTTGATACACAGCAGAAAAAGGAAGAATCTCTTTAGCCCCATGGTGGCTTTCTACACTTGCCATCTTGAACACAGTTCTCGATAAGTCTCAAACTATTTAAGACTTTGTGATCAATGTCTATGTTCTGTAGAGCACAAAATCTTCAATGTGTGCCAAAATGATATCCCCTGACAAGCCATGCTGATCAATTTGATCTACTAAGGCCAGCGTGCCATCTCTAACACTACTTATGTCTTCCATCATCTCTCAAATCTAGGTGTCCCTGTCTGCCTTCGATCTTTTGCAGATGCTTTGGTCTGAAGATAACCACGTCCCTCTCGCTTGCATGTTGGATTGGAAATCAATACAGCACAGAAATATATGTGGTGTTCGGAAATAAATGTGGCATTAGGAAATAAAAGTCCCACGAAATAAATAAATGTCATCTTTACAAAAGCATCATTTTGAAATAAGTAAATGTATTTATTTATTGATGTAAGTAAATGGATTCATATATAATATATGATGCTATATTTATATATTTATTGCCATGTTTTTTTAATTCCTGTGTTTATTTAATAGCCATATTTATTTATGTATTTATTTACCTATATATATATTTATTTAAGTTTGACTAACACGGCATTCCATAATCCTAAAGTAAGAGAAAAATTAAATCAAGATCTACATTGAAAAAGTTCTAAATCTAGGACTAGGCTTAATCCATGTCTGGGAAACTAGGCCATTATGTTTAAGGGTAGCCTACTTGCCTCAAGACCGAAATAATTTGGAGATTAGGAGGGGTATGGATATTGCATTTTCTATACAGACAAACACAGCCTACATACGAAACATTACAGCTGTTATAGGCTAATAGACTACTTTTGGAACTGCATTAGAAAGGTAGCCTACTGAATGGAGTTGGGAAATAGGGGTAGTGTTAGCTTCTGTTATTACATAATTTTAGCTGTCTATTTTCTGTCCTTCAAGTTGTTATAGATAGGCCTCCAACTAGATTTTTCAAATGATAATTTAGTTTGCACACATAATATGCGCTACTGCTCATGCGTAACCCGAGATCCACACTGGGCCCTGGGGCCTGTTCCATAAAGGCCTCTCAAAAAATCTGGGATTAAAGTCCCAAACCTGACTTGAATTACCCTAACAAGTCAGGGTTAAAGCGGTTCCATAAAGGCCAATTCTAGTTCACACAATCCGACTAATTCCAGTCAAATTCTCGACTAATTCCTCTCGTTTGCATGTGAGACTGGAAATAAATACAGCACAGAAATAAATGTGGTGCTTGGAAATATATGTGTCATTCGGAAATAAAAGTCTCAAAAAATTAATAAATATGGCATTAGGAAATAAAAGTCCCATGCAATAAATAAATGTTGTTTTTTCAAAAATGTCATTTTGAAATAAATAAATGTATTTATTTATTGATGTAGGTAAATGGATTCAGCTATATGATGCTATATTTATATATTTATTGCCATCTTTTTAATTTCAGGGTTTATTTCATAGCCATATTTATTTATGTATTGATCTATTTATTTACATATTTATTTAATTGTGACTAACTCGGCGTTCCATACCTATCCACCCAAGTAGGGAAAGCTGGCTGCACCGTGATGCAAATCAAATCACATCCTGTGCCCACAACTCAACTGGAAGTTTTGCTAAACAAGCAAAAAATTGAGTATTTAGTGATCCTAAACATGTGTTTTATTATATTGAGTGACTTCTTCAACACTTCAACTTTTGTAATATGCAAGAAAAGGAAAACAATATATATTTATATAACTGTTTTGGCTCCGAGCAGAAAATTCTTAAAGGGGTCATTGATTGCAGAACCGAATTTACTTTGTCACAGTTGAATAACGACAGTTCAGTGGGTAAAATGGACATACAGTGAACCTCAAAGTCCATTGATACCTCTTTCCTATGCAAATCTCACAATTAAAAATGTACCTGTAAAACAGTTGGTGTCAGTTCGGTGGCTCCACCTTCTTTGGCTCTGGTCTGTACCTTTGTCACGCCCCAAAATTTGCTGCACGCTGCTCTGTGTACTTCCACGGAATTACAAAAAATAAAGTTTTTCAAGGATATTGAAAATGGACTACGGTCTTCAATGCAATGTTCCAGGCTATACAGGGAATGCTGACCCTTTTCAGAGTCTTCCCAAGGAACCAAACACTCGATGGGCTGTGATGTTTGTCTATGAGAAGATCCCTGTGCAGTTCGACCCTCAATTGCACATTTGCTCGAACCATTTCACAGAGGACAGTTTTGAAAACCTGGGACAATGTAAAGCAGGATTTGCTATGACGCTGTTGCTGAAAAGAGGTGCTGTTCCGACCTTATGTTCATCACAACCGCAAGCTGTATGATGTTGTCGCTAACAGTTATTAGCAATGCTAACGTATTCTGCCTGTATCTAGCACCGGTAGAATGTGTGATGATTTAGGTTATTGGCAATGGGGCTAACATTATTTCATGTTCCTGACTGTTTCATTCAAATAAATAACCTGTGTTGTCATGTAAATCTACAATTCAAGGTGCATGTTTGTCTAGATCAATTTTTTAGCAAGATAGCTAGAGCTAACTGAAGCTGAGTTGAATCACGGTAGTTTGTTTGCTAAGCTGTAGTGCTAACGTTAACCACCTAAGTTGATCCCATTTGCTTCGACAACAGAAGTGGAAACAACTAACGTTATCATTTCAAATGATATCTAGTCAATCTGTTGAAAACAGTGTTGTGTAGACACAATAGATTTATATGTACGTTTTTATTTCAAGTCTCCCACCTTCGATGTTTCAGTGAGTGCTGTTGGCCGTGTTGCGTCTTTGCTCCGCAGCTTCACTCGTTGTAAACCAACCAATCAGCGCGCAGCTCATCTATATATTCATGAGCATACCATAAAAGGGAGAAAACCTCTCGTTTCATTCTGGGGCTATTTCACAGGATGCATCAGGGCTCATAGAACAGCACCTGGGCCATTTTCAGCCCAACCAATGTTACATACCCTACTCGGAGACCTTAAGGAACAGTGTGAAATACCCCCAAAGAACAATCACCCCTTTAATGCCGACAACGGCGCCTTTTCACCAGACGCTGTCACATTTTAAAGGTACATAATTAGTAAATGCATTTTGCTTATATTCACACATGGGCGAAACAAATCATATTATATTACTTTAATAGCTTGCAACATTTTTGCTAATGGTAGGCTAAACCATTTATTCATGTAAGAAGGCAAGCCTAATAAAAGGAGATGACGGCATGGACAATAAACATATTCGTAACACTCATTTTGTCAAAGAAGGAAAATTACTCATAAAGGAAAAGCTTTTTGAGAGAACATTTATATAGGTGACTGGTAGAGGACATGGCAATTACCATATACATTCTGTATTATAAATAAAATAACTGAAATTCATATAAAAATGTTACACAATATATCCAATAAATCGAAATTTCTCAACATGTCTTTTGCAATCAATGAACGTGCTTCCTGACTACAGGTGGGAGGTAGATAGACAGACAAGTAGCCCGTCCAATCATTGCATTGAGTCTGAATGCTGTCTAATCATTAAGTTTGGTACAAACTAAACAATTGGTTGCGTTTATTACAGTCTTGCGATGCCTACAGATATTGGATTTATTTCATTTACTTTAAAATCTTGAGATTTATCGATTGCTATCAGGATTTTAAGTTTATGTAAGCGAATATGACAAAAAGTGAATCTCAACATTACCGAAATTGCCTATAAATAACTAGTGGACTGTGCCCGTGATGCAGTCAGTGAGACACACCTAAATAAATTCCTAGAACTAGAGAGTAATAGTGCACAGTGCCCATGATGAAGTCGGTGAAACACGCACAGATTCCTGGGATTATAAGTGCACTGCCTGCAATGCAGCTGGTGATGACAGTTTTTCTCAGTGGCTTTGTTACCTACATTTCTCTAATCGCTATTGAAATTCTCTAAAGTACTTGCTTAACTTCCACATCATATAGTCACTTATGCACATCATAAAATACATTTCTCATTATTTTAAACAAATTGCCAATGCTCTGGTATATTCATGCAAATGATTATGAAGCCAACAATTGTCTGCTGTTTCCTACATTATCAATTGCTTCACGTTGATTAAATTGACCTCCACAAACACCTAGACATTTAGTTTATTAAATAAGTCATTATATGCACAATGGTTGAGGCAGTTTTCATAATTGTAGGCATAATTCACTATACAGTGCATACAGTTCTGCTTAAGGGTATTTGCTGTTTAGAGTAACATTTGTATTTTTTCCTTTATACTATGCAATGCTGTAAAATAGTCTTGTGTTTTCTGTATCGCTTTGACATAAGACACCAACAACCAACCAAGGAGGCTACATTTTAAAGAACATTATTCCAGTTGTATGCCCATATGTAATAAGAACATTTAAAAATAATTGCTACTCCTCCTACACATTTTGTTCAATGTTCACCAAATTAGGCAGATGATTTTCAGACCAAGCCTCACAAGATTTATCAAACTGATTTTTGATTTTCAAAACCCTTTGTCCGGTACAGCCAATAGAAATCGCAGGTAGGCTCTAGTTGGATTGTATTTCAGTAAGTCTTTAATGGATTCACACCAAATGTACTCAGAGCCCTGTTCTGTCACTTGGTCAGATTGCCCCCCTCATTGCTGCTGGCAGATATATAGTTTATGTACTTTTTCTTTCAATAAAGTTATAAAAAAAGACAAATTAGAGATTTCAATTTCTGGGGAAATTGTGAGGTGTGCTTGTGTCCGTTACAGATGGGTGCGTTTTTTTTTAAACTTAAATTGTACAAGTAATATTTTGGTAAATAAGTAGGCCTATGCTACTTTTTATTTATGAAGATTACATAGATTAAAAAGTTTACAATTGTTGCTGCTCATTTACACTTCAAAATAAAGTAGTAAAGTGTATAATGAAACAGTGTTCTCTTCTCATTTCCCTGCGATTCTTCTCATACCCTGCAAGAGGGGATGGTGATAGTCTATGTGGCAGCCTCACCTAGTTGAAACAGTTCCCAGCTAACCAAAATACGTGGCCATAACTAACTATGACGTAATATGATGACCAAACCTTTGTAACGTAACCGCATTACGTCGTGGCAAGTGAAAGTCGTGGATCCGTAACGACAACGTAATTTTGTTACGTTGTCAGTTGGTAGTTGCCATGTCGTGACAACGTAACGTCTCCATAGTTGTCAGTTGGTAATCATTAGGTAATTTATAGTTTTCACGTGACGTCACAGGGCTCTACAGTGCGAGTATTTCACTCGCATTTGTGCCTAAAAATAGGTATGTGCGAACTTGAACAATTATTTACGAGCACAGTGCGCGAGTGATGGGCTGTTGTCAATACACGGAACAACAGCGTGATGAAGTGAAGTATTCAAGTATACCATTGATTTCACATGGAAAGCAAGTGACAGAGTCGCGACTGCACGATGTGAACATAGCATGATGACGCGCGAGCGACGATTCGCAACCAATGGGCCAGAGCCCAGAGACACTGATCTCGCCAACACGTGATCACTTGCTAGCTCTAATTAGATGTACTAACTATGCTAATAAGAGAAGACTAACTTTGTATGCCAACGAACATCAATAACTAGAACTAATTTGACAGACTATAAACCAACGACCTTCTGGTTATGATACTCGTGCTATCTAGCTAGCTACAATGAAAGTGTTGCTTACGTTAGATACTAGACCTACAGTCTAGCTCTAACTGCATTTATAATCTAACAAGCTATATCTTACAATAAACTTGATTCGCAACCAATGGGCCAGAGCCCAGAGACACTGATCTCGCCAACACGTGATCACTTGCTAGCTCTAATTAGATGTACTAACTATGCTAATAAGAGAAGACTAACTTTGTATGCCAACGAACATCAATAACTAGAACTAATTTGACAGACTATAAACCAACGACCTTCTGGTTATGATACTCGTGCTATCTAGCTAGCTACAATGAAAGTGTTGCTTACGTTAGATACTAGACCTACAGTCTAGCTCTAACTGCATTTATAATCTAACAAGCTATATCTTACAATAAACTTGATTCGCAACCAATGGGCCAGAGCCCAGAGACACTGATCTCGCCAACACGTGATCACTTGCTAGCTCTAATTAGATGTACTAACTATGCTAATAAGAGAAGACTAACTTTGTATGCCAACGAACATCAATAACTAGAACTAATTTGACAGACTATAAACCAACGACCTTCTGGTTATGATACTCGTGCTATCTAGCTAGCTACAATGAAAGTGTTGCTTACGTTAGATACTAGACCTACTGTCTAGCTCTAACTGCATTTATAATCTAACAAGCTATATCTTACAATAAACTTTAAGTAAAGCTGGCTATATAAAATGTGGGTGACCAGACGTCCTCTTTTACCCGGACATGTCCTCTTTTCGAGACCTAAACAATGCGTCCAGCAGGGATTCCAAAATTGTCCGGGATTTTGCCTCGTCGGATATTTGTGTTTCTGTGGGTCTTTCACAAACTATTACGCCCTTACAAGTTTTGAAAATATTATAAATAATGCAGTAATTTTATCAATTTACCAGCTAACTTGCTTCGGAACACTGAACATGAATGGGGTTGAAAAATACAATGTTTGGGACTATAGGTCGCAAATGACACGCTTTACTGCCGCCTTCTTCGATTACAATGGATGTCTATGGAAGAGTCGCAACTCTCTTTTTATATGGCTTTGGGTCTACCTAGCTTTGACTACCAAGCCTTTTAATCCGTGGCGTGCTTACATAGTCTATAATGTCCCAGCGTTTTAAGAAAATATTATAAACTATAGTCATGTTTCTTAACCCTTGTGCTGCCTTCGGGTCACATGACCCAAAGGTTCATAACGAACCATCGTTGTGTTTACCCAATTTTACCCAATACAAAAACAAATACAAATAATTGTATTTTAACCTTTTCAATGTGGGGGGTCTGAGACAGCCCAACAGTTAAAAGATTTTTTTTTAAATCACTGTTTTTGTATGAGGTAAATTTGTCGCAATATGACGGTGGGTCACAATGACTGATGGGTCAGAATGACCCGAAGATAACACAAGGGTTAAAGTATTTGTTCTAGTTCTATCAGAGTGAAAGTCTCTAGTTGTCTAACAGCATTAACTGTTAAGTCAGTGGCGTTGTTAGACATAAAACTGTACTGGGGCACAGGCCCCTATTCATATCCCTTCTTCCAAGCGTGTTGCGCACAATGCACTACTAGGTTATAGAAACTCCCCTTGCTTAACCCACTATGTAACAGTTCAGGGACACAAGTTTGATATCAGCTTTGGCAGGGACACCTATAGTTAATGCAAGCTACAATTGTTTTTAGCTTCATGTAATATTGTTTTTATGTTTTAGTAAAAATAAGATGATCGGTAGGCCTATCATTTAGAAACTTTCTTTAGTTTTGTAATGTAGCCTACCTCAATTCTGACTTGTAACGCCAGAGCCTTCTGCAGCTAATTGGCTGCCACGCTTGGCATCCCCGGAGTATTAGGACAATCGGCTACACCTGTGTCTTGTTTAGTTTTAGTATTTAAGTGTCTGTTTGTGGATTGTCCGATGCGAAGTCTTGATCTTGTTTTGCAGTTCAGTCCGAGCCTTGTCGAGTATACTTACACTGTTACTGACCTTAGTTTTCTAACTCCGTTTTTGGATCTCCTGTATTGCCCTGTCTACCGTGTACCGATCATTGCCTGTCCGACCATTCTAATAAATCTGCGCTCTGCGCTTGGATCCAACCCAGTCTGGTATATCCTTACAGAAGACTTCGCCTACCATGGATCCAGCAGAAGCATCTGCCATGCGTGCTTCCCTGACCGCCCAGGGAGGGTTACTCGGGGAACACGATACACAGTTACGCCTTGTCGCTCAACGCCTGGCGGACATGTCGGCGCCTCCTCCCGACCCTCTTCCCCCGGCTCCTGTGGCTGCTACGCACGTCCGTGTGGCAACCCCAGAACGATATGACGGAACGCCTGACCGATGTGAGGGGTTCCTGCTCCAATGTTCCCTGTTCTTCACCCACCAACCATCCGCTTTTCCGAATGACACAGCCAAGGTGGCGTTCATCATCTCTCACCTTACCGGCGATGCGCTGAAGTGGGCAACCGCTGCATGGAACCGCCAGGGGGCTTCCACGGCTTCCTTGGAGCAATTCCTGGACCAGGTCCGACAGGTCTTCGATCACCCCAGCCAGGGTAAAGACGATGGTGAGAAGCTGTTCACTCTGCGACAGGGAGATCAGCCAGTTGCGCAGTATGCCATGTCTTTCCGCATCCTGGCTGCTGGCAGCGGCTGGAACGAGACGGCACTGCGTACGGCATATCGACGAGGGCTTAATACCACCTTGCAGTCTGAGTTGGCCTGTCGGGATGAGGACCTGGATCTGGACGCATTGATAGCGCTTTCCATCAGACTGGATAACATCATCCGAGCCCGGCGAGGCGTGTCCCGCGCCCCGATGCTTCCACAAGCAACACCAGTGTCATACCATTCCGAGCCCATGGAGGTGGGTCGTACTCAACTCTCACCAGCAGAGAGACAGCATAGAATTGACCACCATCTGTGTCTGTACTGTGGGTAGCCGGGTCATCTGCGTCTCTCCTGTCCTGCACGGCGAGGCAGAGACGGGTTGTCTGTCCGAGATGCGGTGAGTAAGCCTACCACCCCTGGTCCAGACATATCCTGTCATCAGTTCCAGATTCCAGTATGTGTATCCTGGGGAGGTGCTAACCGCCTCGTCTCTGCCCTCATAGACTCGGGCTCGGCCGGGAACTTCCTCTCCCGGACCGTCGCCACAGAACTGAACCTACCTCTCGTTCCGTGTTCCACTGAGCTCCAGATTAAGGCAATCGATGGACAACCCATAGGCTCCAGAGCCGTCACTCATCATACCGTTTCTGTTCAGTTGCGGGTAGGAGCCCTGCACCAGGAAACCCTGCCCTTTTTAGTTATTGATAGCCCTGATTTGCAAGTGGTGTTGGGCTACCCATGGTTACGGAATCACAACCCCTCCATAGCCTGGGACCAGGGAGAGATCACAGCGTGGGGTAAGGACTGTTTCAACCGCTGTTTCACTCTGCCATGCCACACAACTCAGGGGGAAAGTCCCGCACATCTAGAGCCAACTGCCGTCCCTCCAGTGTATCAGGATTTGTCAGAAGTGTTCAACAAGGCCCGAGCGACCGTGCTGCCCCCTCACCGGTCGGGGGACTGTGCCATCGAGCTGCTCTCCGGTACAACACCCCCGAGAGGGCGGGTCTACCCACTGTCGATACCCGAATCCGAGGCTATGGACAGCTACATTAAGGAGGCCTTAGCTCAGGGATTCATCCGTCCATCTACCTCCCCTGCTGCAGCGAGCTTCTTCTTCGTGGAGAAAAAGGGAGGCGGTCTTCGGCCGTGTATCGATTACCGCGGTCTCAATCGAGTCGCAATTAAGAACAGGTATCCCCTTCCTTTGGTACCTTCAGCTCTAGAACAACTCCGCCACGCCCGGGTGTTCACCAAACTGGATCTCAGGAGTGCCTACAATCTCATCCGAATCAGAGAGGGAGATGAATGGAAGACCGCCTTCATAACAAACAGCGGGCACTACGAGTACTTGGTGATGCCCTACGGTTTGGCCAATGCGCCATCTGTCTTTCAAGCCTTTGTCAACGACACCCTCAGAGACTTTCTCAACAGGTTCGTAATCGTTTACATAGATGACATTCTCATCTATTCCTCATGTCTACAAGAGCACGTCCAGCATGTTCGTACAGTTCTGTCCTGTCTATTACGCAACAACCTGGTTGTGAAAGCTGAAAAATGTGAGTTCCACAGATCAGAGATTGCCTTCTTGGGCTACGTCGTTTCTAAGAAGGGGATAACCATGGACCAGGCAAAGGTTGCCGCTGTCACTGAGTGGCCTCAGCCCGAGAGCCTTCTGCAGCTAATTGGCTGCCACGCTCGGCATCCCCGGAGTATTAGGACAATCGGCTACACCTGTGTCTTGTTTAGTTTTAGTATTTAAGTGTCTGTTTGTGGATTGTCCGGTGCGAAGTCTTGATCTTGTTTTGCAGTTCAGTCCGAGCCTTGTCGAGTATACTTATATTGTTACTGACCTTAGTTTTCTAACTCCGTTTTTGGATCTCCTGTATTGCCCTATCTACCGTGTACTGATCATTGCCTGTCCGACCATTCTAATAAATCTGCGCTCTGCGCTTGGATCCAACCCAGTCTGGTATATCCTTACACTTGTGTGCTGAGTCCGACACCTGGACTTCTGTGTGAGTGCTGCAGTGGCTATTTGGCAAGCTCAGAAGAGCGCGCTGACATGCATCGGTTTGTGTTGGCGCAGCAGATTTATACTGGGCACGTGCCCCTGTAAAAAGGGTATAACAACGCCCCTGTGTTAAGTTATGTTTAATAAACAAATACAATTTTAAAAAAACACGGTGCTCCTAAATTTTTTCATTTAGGAGCACATGTACTCCTTGGTGAAAACATTAGCGTAGAGCTCCGCGTCACATTCACGTCACGTGAATGTGACGTGTATATCGTCACCAGGGCGTGCCGCCCCCTTGGAGGGCAAAAAAGACTTTCCGCTGCCCGCCACCCATTATAAAGTTGTAATATTACATGCATTCATTGTGTTTTAGTGTTCTACTTAGAGCAATAAGTGGTATTCAGCCCATTCTTGTGTATTTGGATGTTAGTGTTCCCATTGACTGTTTAAAGTCTCATTGTTGTTGGCCGCTACCCACAGCTAAACGTGTAGATAGCGGCCAAAATTTTTGGGCCAAAATCCCCTGCAATAGTCTTCTGTTGGTATTCACTCTCGTTTTGAGCTTCAAGTTGGATCAGCTTGGGCATGCTGTACGTGCCAGAGTGACCAACGCAAACATGTTGGCTGACTTGCGACAAATCCTGGTTGAGGAATGGGATGCCATCCCACAGCAGTGTGTGACCAGGCTGGTGAACAGCATGAGGAGGTGGTGCCAAGCTGTTGTGGCTGTGTATGGATCTTCCACACACTACTGAGGACCATGACAGTGTAAAATGAATAAAGTGTAAAAGTGGCCAATATGTGTTGTTTTTTCCTTATTACTGTGGGTGCAATCATCCAATCCACCAAGCAACTCAAAACGAGAGTGAATACCAACAGAAGCATATTGCAGGGGATTTTGGCAAAAACATTTGGGCCGCTACACGGTTAGCTGTGTTGCTCATTCCACGAATGCACGATCCTTACAAGTTGTAGCTTTTTTTGAGGAGTTTATTTATCTGGCTCGATCTGCCTGTGTAAGCCTTGGGAAAGCTTTGTTTTTTCACACTGTTACAATACGACTTAAGAAAACGTTGTACTTTAATAAACGGACTTTACGCTTCCTCATCATTGAAGCTATCTGGTGATGGACGCCTCGCTACACGCTCAGGTGCCGGAATAGTGAAAAAACAGCATCACAGCGAGTTTTACACAGCAGACACCCTCGTGAACAAGATAATTACTCTTCATTAGAGGTTCCAGTTGTGCCTCCCTGATCCCCACGTAAAGCGACGAGATGGATGCTGCTCAACCCAAAGAAGAACAGCAGGCAGCTGCGTCAGCAGAGGAGAGCTACGTTGCGAGGTCAGTAGCTTCCAGCTCAAGCTCAAAAATGTCTTCTGCTAGCTTAGCTGCAGCTAAAGTACGGGCTAAAGTGCTAGCTGCACGCACCAGCACAGCCTTCGTTCAGAAAGAAAACAAGCTATTATTAGAAAAGGCTTGGATGGATGCTGCCCTTGCCACATTAAAACTAGACAAAGAGATTGCAGCAGCAGTAGCAGAGGCTGAAGCGCTTGAGTCTTCAGCAGCAGAATTCGAGAGAGGCTCCAGAGCCTCAAACATCTAATCTCTCCCACATCAATCTCCCCAAGAAAGAACCAGCGAATATGTCATTCTAGTGTCATTCTAAAGCAGCCCCTGAGCCTACGCTCACCGACCTAGCGCATCGTCAGTCTCAGCAATACAATCCAGACCTCTCCAATGGTGATATCAACAGAACGAGAACACATAGCACAACTACCCAGCTAGTCAAGCCAGACCAGGATGGTAACCCCCACGCTTTCTGCCCCATGAGGTCGCATCAACCAGTTCCATACACTCTCCACAGGCAAGCTCCTCATACTCCCTCTGCCGACCGTACAGGGTTCGGGGATATAGCTAGATACCTTGTTCGGCGAGAACTGCTGAGCTCCAGTCTCACCAAATTTGACAATCAACCTGAAAGTTACTAGGCATGGAGGTCAAGCTTCATAAACTCCATTGAAGGAACAGAACTTACCTGCAGTGAAGAGCTTGATCTGCTAACTAAGTGGTTAGGCCCGCTGTCTTCAGCACGCGTCAAGAGGATTAGAGCTGTCCACGTCAACTCAAGGCCTGAAATGGCGTGGTATCGCCTTCAGGAGTGTTATGGGTCGCCAGAGATGATCAAGAAGACACTCTTCGACAGAGTGGAGAAGTTTCCCAAGATCAACAACAAAGATCCTCAGAAGCTCAGAGAACTTGTGATCTGCTACAAGAGCTAGAATCAGGATGGCTAGAGGGCAATTTACCTGGGCTGACTTGCCTGGACACCGCTAGAGGCCTGAACCCCATAGTGGAGAAGTTGCCATTCAGTCTCCAAGAAAAATGGATCTCTCATGGGAGTAATTACAAGCTACACCACAGGGTGCATTTCCCACTGTTCGCCTACTTTGTCGACTTCGTCTGCAGAGAGGCCCACATCCGCAACGACCAAAGTTTCTACCTGTCCTCCTCAGCTGCCACAACAACGAACCCAGACAACACAGCAAAGAAGATGAGTAGCTCCAGAAACTTCATTTCCTCACACAGGACAGAGGTCTATGTCTGACTTTGACACTACAAAGACACCCAGCGCTAGCCTGGATGTCAGTAGGCAATGTCCAATCCACAATAAGCCTCACCCTCTTAAACATTGTAGAGGCTTTAGAACTAAACCCATCGAAGAACGCAAGACGTTTCTCAAAGAAGCTGGGATATGTTTTAGATGTTGTTCTTCGAGCAAACATCTCACCAAAGATTGTAAAATTGCGGTTCTGTGTAAGGAGTGTAACAGTGACAGGCACATAGCAGCTCTTCACCCTGGACCAGCTCCATGGAACAGCCGGCCCCTTGAGTCAGAGAACGGCGGGGAGGAGATGCGTGAACCATCTCCTACCGTGAACTCCAAGTGTACGGAGGTCTGTGGAGAAAACAACGGCTCACGCTCCTGCTCTAAAATCTGCCTCATCACAGTGCATCCTAAGGGACAACCGGACAGGTCAGAGAGACTCTACGCTCGCCAGATCGGCGCTCCCTACACTCTCCGGACGTGTGCTGGTCTCACTGAGACGTCTGGAAGAAGAGCCACAAGCTTCATTGTGCAACCGTTGGATGGAAGTCTCAGCATAAATCTCCCAACTCTCACAGAGTGCAACTACATCCCGGAAGACAGGTCAGAGATACCTCTGGGCGCCACTCTCACTTCACGCCCTGCCCGAACCATCTCACCTTGAAAGAGAAGCTTTCCACAAACAGTCGAAGGTCTCACAGTCCTCATGACCTACGAAGCTCACAGGTGGCACACGTTCCAGCTTGACGCACAGAAGATGACTCCTTGGGAAGTAAGATCTTTCAACACACAGAGGATGACAACAAGGTTGCCCCCTCTATCGAGGACAAGCAGTTCATCAAGCTAATGGAGAGGGAGATGTTCATCAATGAAGGAAACAGCTGGGTAGCCACCATTCCCCTTCCGCACATCAAGACCACGTCTGCCTAACAACAGAGAGCAAGCTCTGAGCCGCTTTAAACTCTCTGTCGTACTCTCGAAAGAAAGGCTGAGACTTCGTCACCTTCATGGATCTTCGATCAAGATCATGCAGAGCTGGCTCCACAATGTTAGAGGGAGAAGAGTGCTGGTACCTCCCGACCTTCGGAGTGTATCACCCTCAGAAGCCAGGTCACATCTGCGTCGTGCTTGACTCCAGCGCCAAACCCCACGGAGTGTCCCTTAACGATGTGTTGCTGACCGGACCAGACCTGAACAACAGTTTGCTGGGAGTTCTGATGCGGTTCCGACATGAACAGATTGCCGTCACCGCAGACATTGAACAGATGTTCCAGAATTTCATTGTGAGGGAAGATCACAGGAACTTCCTCCGATCTTATGGTTTAAGAACAACGACCTAACGGATGAGGTTGTCCAATACCGGATGCTAATCCACGTATTTGGCAACAGCCCTTCTCCAGCGGTAGCAATCTACGGCCTCAGACGAGCCGCTCCACATGGAGAAGATGAGTTTGGCAGTGGAGCAAAGGAGTTCATACATAAATATTTCTATGTGGACGATGGCCTCAAATCTCTGCCCTCCGTAACTGAAGCCGTCAACTTACTCAAAGCAGCACGAGGTATGCTCAGTATGTCCAACCTACACCTCCACAGGATTGCATCCAACTGTCCTGCAGTCATGCAAGCATTTCTATCCTCTGAGTACGCCAAGGACTTGAAGGACCTCGATCTAGAAATGGATTCTCTTCCAGTACAGTGCAGTCTAGGATTGAACTGGGATCTGAGCAACGATACTTTCACTTTCCGAGTCGCCAGCACCAAAAGACCCTTCACACGCAGAGGTGTGCTTGCTACTGTGAACAGTTTGTTCGATCCACTTGGTCTAACATACAAGGAAAGTTCCTGCTGAGAGAACTCACCCACGATACCGTTGACTGGGACGAGCCCCTCCCAGCTGAAAAGGAAACAGAGTGGGTCGCATGGAGAGATTCACTACAAGTTCTCGAACACTTTGAGACTCCTCATTGCTACACAAGTACATCGGTTTCAAACGCCCAACTCGCGGAGCTGCATGTCTTTTCAGATGCTTCTGCGAAAGCTATCGCTGCAGTGGCCTACCTGAAGGTGTTAGATGACAGCGGCATGGACCACGTAGGATTTGTCATGGGGAAGGCCAAGTTCACTCCTATGTCAGTCCATACAATCCCACGGCTTGAGCTAGGACGTGCAGTCTTAGCAATCGAGATTGCAGAACTTGTGTCCAGAGAATTGGATGTCAAGATCGACGACATGAGGTTCTACACAGACAGCAAGGTTGTGCTGGGTTACATTCACAATGTTACCCGCAGATTCCACGTGTACATCAGCAAACAGAGTAGAACGCATCAGGAGGTTCTCGAGCCCTGAACAGTGGCACTACGTACCCACCAGCCAGAATCCAGCAGATGTAGCAACGAGATCAGTACCTGCAGCGCTACTCTCGAACACCCGTTGGCTTACTGGACCAAAGTTCCTGCTGCTACCTACAAAGAAGACACTTCGAACCCAACTCACAACGCATACTGACACGAACCTGGGCTCTCAGTGATTCGAAAGGTTCTCCACTTGGCAGTCTCTCATCAGAGCCACAGCCACTCTGATCCACATCATCGAGACTACCAGAGCCAAGACTGCAAAGCAGGAGATAGAATGTGAAGGCTGGCATCTTTGTCCGAAAGTCCACACATCTGAGAATCTGTCGAAAGCGAAAAAGGTCCATCATTGGATGTGTCCAAAGTGAAACATATCAAACTGAGATGTCTCGTCTGAAGCAAGGGAGGGACATTCAGACTGACAGTCCATTGAGGAAGTTGGATCCTTTCCTAGATGACAAGGGACTTCTGAGAATCGGGGGCCAACTTCATCATTCAACTCTCACAGCAGAAGAGAAACACCCACTCATCGTCAATGGTCGCAGCCACGTCGGTACTCTACTCATCAACTACTACCACGAGAGGGTCAAGCACCAAGGCCGGGTTTTAACGGAGGAAGCTATATGTTCTGATGGCATCTGGATCGTTGGAGCCAAGAGATGTATCATGAGACATTTGCACAAGTGTGTGACGTGTAACAAGCTCCAAAGTAAGACAGCCGAGCAAAAGATGGCTGCCCTCCCTTCAGATCGGCTAAGCACAGAGCCGCCCTTCACCAATGTAGGTATCGACGTGTTTGGCCCTTGGAGTATATCGACTCGACGCACCCGTGGAGGTGCTGCCAACAGCAAGAGGCAATAATCTTCACCTGCCTCAGCGTGCGTGCTGTTCATATAGAGCTGATAGAGGCACCTGCGAACTCCTCCAACTCAAGAGACCAGTTGCGCCTATCAACAAAACAATGCACAAACAGAAAAGGTGAGTGTCAAGTCCATCCCATTTTACCTGTCTAGCTTTGAATCTCACATTTTAAAGAACACAGGATACAATACAATACAACTGCCCATCGCTATTTATTACCTTAATGGTCTGTGCTGGAGCGTGTTTCAGAGTCTCCCCTATCAGCATCTCAACCTCCTTCACTCCCAGCCCTGCCTTCCATTTCATAACTGCTTTTGCAATTGGACAGACAACACAAACATATAAAATCAGTGTCAAGTGAGATCATCAACATTTAAGACATTTTATGTGATTATTTCACAGAAAGAAGTACTCAGACTTATCAACCTTTTAAGACATTCTATGTGATTCTTTCACAGAAAGAAGACTTCACAGACTTAACGTTTAATCGTTGTGCACACAGTTGTGCCAATGAAAGGCAACTTTTCCCTTTTCCCCTTGAGGCTATAGCAACTCTAAACAGCATTTGTTGCCACGGACCGCATCACTCTTCTGATGCACTCGCCAAGAGTGGCCCCTCCAGTGAGACTGAGATGGTGAATCTGTTGAAAATAACCAGCCAATAGTTAGCCTTGAGGCAAACCACATTCCATTGGCAATTTATCATTTTAACAGTACATAATTCTTAGTCTTAACCCTTGTGTTATCTTCGGGTCATTCTGGGTCAATTCTCCCACCGTCGTATTGCGACAAATTTACCTCATACAAAAACAAAGTGAAGCATTTTCTTTTAACCGTTGGGCTGTCTCAGACCCCCCACATTGCAAAGGTTAAAATATTTTTTTTTTACATTTGTTTTTGTATTGGGTAAAATTGGGTAAACACAACGATGGTTCGTTATGAACCTTTGGGTCATGTAACCCGAAGGCAGCACAAGGGTTAAACTGTTTAATTTATGTTGGCAGTTAATATACCAAATTAGGTAGGTTATAAATTACAGACAGTTCAACTTGAATTAAGCATTATACTAGCAACCTACCACTCTCTTTCTGAACTCTGTCATCTTGAGGCGCTCCTCAAGATCTTGAAGTTCAGGGTGGGAGGTGAAGGGTTTGGGAATGGATCTGAGAATTTGTCTATGTGGGCATTGACGGGAAATACATTTGAGAATGTGTAGAATTATAGAATCAACAGTATTTTCTGTGTTCTAGATTTGTAATTAATTACTGTGAAATATTTCTGTCAAGTACTGTGTATCTTGAGTTGTTTTTTGCTGTACTTTTTGCTTTCTTTGCCCGGGGAGGGGTCGGAAGTTTAGCTTGAATCAGATATATTTGAAAGTTTGTCACAATGCAAAGTTTAAAGATCTGCAGTTTTCTATTAAACGGATGGACTCTCATAATAATAAAAAACTTTTTTATAAACAACAAATAATAAACAAAGACAGTTGAATGAAAAATTGAGGACTTTACCTCTATCTGTCTTCTTTTTTAAAGAGTCCATGGTCGCTTTGGCATGTGGAAATTCCCATGATGAACCCTCATCTAAATAGGTCACATAACACACAGTCTTTGTTTTCCATGATCTCACTCTAAATCTTTTTTTACTGTTTCGTTTTAGCAACAGACAAATGAGTACCACACCAAATGTTTTTGGTAAGTTCTTACCTTCACTGCTGTCTCCAAATTTGTTTGGTCTTTTGATATTTCTTTTTTTAGGTTATCCATCTCTGTTTCCACGGCAGACTTGTCCTCAGCTGTCTTGCTCCATCTGAGTGCTTTCTCAAAATCATCTTAAGTATCAAACAGTTAAGTAAAATCAAATAGCTACAGTTAGAGTTAAACAATGAATAAATGTTTTGGACAAAGCTAATGTCGATTTCAACTCACCAGTTCTTGCAAAGATACGGACTCTTCAGCCGATCCACAGGAGCCGAGTGCACCAGCTGGGCGTACGCCATGGGCATAACGCTACGTCCGACGTAGAACTGAAAGTTACGACCAACTTAAAGTTACGACTAGTGCACCAGAGCCATAGAAGGGAAAATGCAATGGGCAGCAAGTGAACGATGTGTGAAACAACTCAAAGGACTATCTGAGCTGTGAGCACCCACCCCCACTGAAATGGTTCCCACCTGGTTGTGCATGCCGACCATGGGTGCGACTCTCCTGCATGAGCTCGGACACTTCAGCTATCAGGCCGTCTGCTGAAGCAACATTTAAGAGCGTACCCCTTTGCCCACTCTAGGCTTCACTGCATTGTTTCCAGCCTGAAAGAAGACAATGGTGTTAAAGTAGACAAGGCTAGTATTTTTTGTTGTTGTATCTAAACCAGTAATAATTTATCGACCATATCTCATAAGAACGTGAACAAATAGTCGCCTAGGTTGAAGGTTGAGCTTGCTTGCCTTCAGCAGTGGGTTTGCCTCAAAATAACAGCTAGCTAGACTAATCGACTTTAGGTAACAACAAAAAATGAATGTCAAGAATGTGCAGCACTGGAGCCTACTGTACTGACTACTGAGGATAGCAGATGGTTGGGGGTTGAGGCTAACTCGTTTAGCTAGCTACATAACTAGGGGACAGATAGTTGGATATGGACTGTCCAGCCTTAACATGGTAGCTTTCACGGATAAAAACGAAACGCAAATAGCTAGTCTTTATCCAACAGACTAGACTAGTCAGTGACTGGCTAGCTAGCAATGCAGAAGTATCACAGTAGCAATCCATTGCTAAAAAACAAACAAACAAAAGCTATCCGCACAGCCAATGAACAAGTTAAACCCCTGTTAGCCTAGCTAGCCGGTGAAGATTACGATTCATGTCACAAATAATGATTTCGAAAAAACTGTACCTTGTCAACGTGGACTGAAGGTCGTCGTGTCCAGTGTTATCCGATAACAAAAGCCGAGTGCAGTCATTAAGAGTCTGCTTACAGTGTCTTAGGAAGTTTCTTCTTGCCATCTTCCTTCAAACTTCTGACTGTGCTGGACTAAACTTGTTTCGAAATCTTCCGCTTCTACAGTGGGGAGGAGCTGGTACTTGAAAATGCAGGGAAGAATCCAATCACTCTAGCCCAGCTAACTGCAGGAGGAGCTAGGGAAATTGTGGGCAGTGATTTGCATGTGGCGTTTATTTAACGCCTGCAATTGCATGTGTAAATATACAGGCGTTTATTTAACGCCTGCAATTGCACGTGTAAATATACAGGCGTTTATTTAACGCCTGAAAGCGTTAACTAACGCGTACATTCATGTGTAACTTTCGCCTGCACATTTACGGCTGCAGCCGCTTATGAAACTGCTGCAGGCGCTTCCTAAACGGGTGTCCGATCAAAAATATGCGTTTAAATTACAAGTACATTTGACCCTGTCGGCGTTCCATAAAATTGAACCGTGTCACAAAGCACGCGTCTAAATAAACGCGTGCTTTTTTGAGACGTGTCTATCAAACCACACGAAATTAACGCCTGGTTTGTCTCAATCGGCGTCTGGTTTTCCAAAATTAAAGTCTGCTTGCTTGAATCTCCAATGGGAAATTACGACAACAATTGTAACATCTAATACGTAAGTAAAGTACATTACATTACATTTACATTACATTTATTCATTTAGCAGACGCTTTTATCCAAAGCGACTTCCAAGAGAGAGCTTTACAAAGTGCATAGGTCACTGATCATAACAACGAGATAGCCACAAAACGTTGCGAGTAGCCAAAACATGAAGCACAAATTGTGAACAACCAAAGTAAGTGCCAAAGGGAAGAACCATAAGAGCATGTTGTTAAACAAGTTAGAATTAAACAACATGAACCGCTATAAGTGCAAGTGTACCTGTGGAAAAAAACAAAACAAGCAACAATAATAAAAACAATATATCACAGCGAGTACAAACAATTTTAAATCAGTTACCACTAACCACAAGAGCAACAAGTCTCTGAGAAAGAGTCATTGTGATCCTTGAGGAAACTAACATCGGGTCAAGCGAACCATTCCTAAGTACCGTTGTACTCCCGGAACAAGTGCGTCTTGAGCCTTTTCTTGAAGGTGGAGAGACAGTGTCCCTGATGGAGGTGGGGAGTTGATTCCACCACTGGGGGGCCAGACAGGAGAAGAGCTTGTGTTGGGACCGGGCGGTCTTGAGCGGTGGGACCACCAGGCGGTTGTCTGAAGAAGACCGTAGGTGACGGGTGGGGGTGTAAGGTTGCAGGAGAGACTTGATGTAGACGGGTGCAATCCCGTTCACTGCTCGGAAGGTCAATAGTAGGTCTTAGGATGCTCGTGCGAGCTAGGCTACTATCAAATACAATGTTGGTTAGCTAGTTAGCTATTACTATGAAGTTGGTGGTCACAATTGTATGATATAACAATTGGTGCAGAGACAAATAAATGCAGTAATATCAGGCTGGCTGGCTGTCTGTCTGGCTTGGAGCTTTGTGAACTTCCCTTGCACTGCGATTGCGTTGCCTCAGTATTGTGCGCAAATGCGCAAACTTAGTTGGTGGCAATATACAACTGTTGTTAGGCTAATCTTCAAGTCAAGTGTATTTTATTGTCATTTTCAATTGCATATGGTTGTACATAATTAAAACGAAACAGAGTTTCAAGTTCAAGTCTTTTAATGTCAGATGCACAGACCAACACAGGGTCAGACTGTGCGCTGAAATTCTTAGGACAAGACAACGCAAAGCAACCTGGCATAACATGACATATAAGTACTCAGAACAAGTGTACACCTATGACAAGCTAACATATAATAAACCTCCTAAATAAATACAAAATAAACACTAAACCTATTCCCCCAGGACCATGATGCCATATAAGACAACATATTACAGTAATTGGTGCCAGTGCAAACGTATGTAGCCTACAGTTACAGGACAGTATGTTCAGTGACAGGACAATATGTACAGTGATTGGAGGTAGCAGTTATGAAGTGATAGGTTCTCGTGCCAATATATTGTGATGCCAATTTGTTGAGCGGTCATCTTCCTTGTATAGACCTAGAAAAGTGAAATACACAGCCAAGGTGACAGAAATAAAGGTTCATCGGCTGTCCTTCACATTCACACACTGTTGTCTTTATACTTAACAGATCATCTATGATGTCCCAAAGGCCCAACTCCTTCTCAGGTCACCTTCTGGCAGCAACCATGCAGCTGGATTTCATTGTGCAACCAGGCCTACCCAAGCTGCTGCTGGGCCCACGGTTGATTGTAATGGCACACTGGGACTTGCAGATGACCTGAAATACATATTTTTCTTTCTGCTGTTTAAGATGTAGGCCTACTGCTTTTAACTTGAGTTGAATGCTATTAAACACTGCCATGGTCAGCAAACACTAGCCATTGCTCTACTTCAGAAAGGATACTGTTCACTGCTGTATGAGTCAATAGGACATTACCTGAATGACTTGTAGTGATCGGGAGGTTATGCCTGTTCTGATGATGGTATAAACCATGTTAGATTGTTGGCTCTGTGCATTGTTTGGGTCTCCTCTGTGTTCTGTTTCTGTGTCTTTGGTTCTGTTGCAGGATGGCAGGCAGGTAGAGGAGCTGTGATTGCTGCAAGGGCACACCTGTGACCTGTGCCTTGGTCCTTAATAAGCTGGGTCTCTCCATTACTAGCAGGAACATCAAATCTAATCTTCCTATGAACCCAGTTAACACAAAATATTGTACACTGCTAATCATCAGCTAACTAAATGGTAGGTGAATAGACAATCAAGCTTGATATGGTATAGTCATGAACTAGCACTGTTCAAAGATGTCCAACCTAAGTTCTCAATGTCAATGTCAGCAGAAAAACACGAAAGAGCAGAAACCTGCTCTCGCAATGCAGTGTTATTCTACTAATAAAACAATTGTGATAATTTTTCAACTTTCATTTATCTTCATAGCGCCCGCTCACTAGGGATGATTTTCCATAACAAATGCGCCCTCTACTTTTATGAGGTGACCTGACGCTCAGGTCGTTGACCCTTTAGTGACACCATCTATATGGGTAACACAATTTTCATTATCTGGGAAATCACACCATAATCTTTTGATACATTTCCTTCTCATGTAATACACTTTCCCCTACATTCAGCCTAATAACATACTCCAAACTAACACAATGTACCATCATTAGGCAACAGTGTCTTGGTAACGGGTGAAAAATACTAGATTTGAACTGAACTTCCAATCAGGGATACGACTGCAGATGCATTGATTACAGAGAAGTTTAAAGAATTATAATAGACATTTTTCTAAGTCCAACGGTAATATCTGTAGGTTGCCACCTACACTCAGAAGCCAATGCTACTTAGAAACCCTTTTAAAATAAAACACTCTAAAAGTAAGGTCATACAATTTAATTTGATGTCTTTTAATTAATTCAAATATGCCTTATGTGTTACAGTGTGTGGTGGCGTATGACCCAAACGCAGGAGAGTAGCCAGACATTGCCTCAAACAAAGGGTTTATTCTTTTAATCGGGAAACAGACAGGGTCAGTAGCGGTCCTAGTAAATATGGCGCCCTAGGCAAGATTTATCAACAGCACCCCCTCTTCATGCTGCCCTAGTTGGCTGCCTATGTCGCCTATAGGAAGGACCGGCACTGGACAGGGTACTCACGTTAACAAGGGTAAGGACAAGACAAAGACTGGACACAAAACAGGAACCTAAAATACACAGAACCAAACAAGACAGAGGTGGACATGATAATACAAACAAGAACTGAAACCACTGAATGAGACACAGGTGAAGACAATGGCAGACACGGACACAGTAGGGCAGGGCAAAACCAAAAACGGGGTCACGTTTGTGGCTGTGACATTATGCCTGCCCAAAGGTGGGTGACTGTATTATCCTAGACTCCATGTACTGTTTGAACTGTACATGGGTTGTGTGTATGGGCAGTCTCAGGGTTATGTCACAGGTGTTGGCCTCTGGGAACACCCTTGGTGCTGGGGGAGGACCAGGGGGACAGGGAGCTGCTGGTGCTGGGGGAGGACCAGGGAGATGGAGAGAGGCAGAAGAATTGAATATCCAATACAGTGCCAATACACACATCTGTATAAGCCCGACATGAGGTGTGTAGCCAACCAGGGCTTGTTTAATGCTGTCATAACTTGATTAATAGGAAGATTAGATAAGAACTTCAGGAAGTGACAAGCCACGGTAATAAGGATAACAATGTATTTATTTAATAAAACGTGCTTACAAAGAAATGGTTGGTAAATTAGAAGTGTATGGAATGGGTGTGGGATCAGTGCAAGTGTAGAGTGAAGAGAATCATTACACACTAAAAAGCAAACAGTGATGATGTTCCTGCTAGTAATGGAGAGACCCAGCTTGTTAGGACACAGCTTATTAAGGACCAAGGCACAGATCACAAGTAGGCCCTTGCAGCAATCACAGCTCCTCTACCTGCCTGCCATTCTGCAACAGAACCAAAGACAAAACAGAAGACAATGGAGAGGAGACCCAAACAATGCACATAGAGCCAACAATCTAACATGGTTTATGCCATCATCAGAACAGGCATAACCTCCCGATCACTACAAGTCATTCAGGTAATGGTAATGTCCTATTGACTCATACAGCTGTGAACAGTATCCTTTCTGAAGTAGACATGGCAAGTGTTTGCTGACCATGGCAGTGTTTAACAGCGTTCAACTCAAGTTAAAAGCAATAGGCCTACATCTTACACAGCAGAAAGACAAATATTTATTTCAGTTAATCTGCAAGTCCCAGTGTTCCCTTACAATCAGCCCTTGGCCCAGCAGCAGCTTGGTAGGCCTGGTTGCACAGTGAAACCCAGCTGCAAGGTTGCTGCCAGAAGGTCACCTTCTCAGGTCACTGTAGGCTACATACGTTTGCACTGGCACCAATTACTGTTATATGTTGTTTTATATGGCATCATGGTCCTGGGGAAATAGGTTTAGTCCTGTGGTCCTATAGGTTTAGTATACCTATTGTTTATTTTGTATTTATTTAGGAGGTTTATTACATTATATGTTTGCTTGTCATAGGTGTAAACTTGTTCTGGGTACTTATATGTCATGTTATTGCCTTCTGAGTAGCCTACTTATATGAAATGTTATGCCAGGTTGCTTTGCGTTATCTTGTCCTAAGAATTTCAGTGCCCAGTCTGACCCTGTGTTGGTCTGTGCATCTTGAACTTGAAACTCTGTTTCGTTTTTAGTATGTACAACCATATGTAATTGAAAATGACAATAAAATACACTTGACTTGAATAGTAGCCTAACAACAGTTGTATATTGCCACCAACTGAGTTTGCGCATTGCCTCTTACATTAAGGGATGTTGGCAGTGAAACCAAATTGCGCACAATACTGAGGCAACGCAATCGCAATGCAAGGGAAGTTCACAAAGCTACAAGCCAGACAGCCAGCCAGCCAGCCTGATATTACTGTATTTATTTGTCTCTGCACCCCTTGTTATTGAGTATTGCAATTGTGACCACCAACTTTATACTAATAGCTAACTAGCTAACCAACATTGTATTTGATAGTAGCTCGCACGAGCATCCTTAGACCCACTTCACTTACGTATTAGTTGTTACAATTATTGTCATAATTTCCCATCGGAGATTCAAGCCGGCAGACTTTAATTTTGGAAAACCAGACGCTGATTGAGCCAAACCAGGCGTTAATTTCGTGTGGTTTGCTAGACACGTCTCAAAAAAGCACGCGTTTATTTGGACATGTCACATGACACGGTTCGATTTGAGGGGAAAAAGACGCCGACTTTGTATGGAAGTCGGCGCAATGGACGCCGTCTTTGCATGCAAAGTCGGCGTTAATTACGCGTGGTTGACACACGGGGGCGTCTTAATACTTGCCCACTAGGCCTTCCATACACTTGGACCATCCACCGCCGCCAGCAGTTCATCATTCAGGTCTGTGTGCTTGTTATGATTATACTAGATAACTTTTCCAGAGGTATATCTGCTATGAGTGCAAACCGCTAACTTGATATTAGGCTACTCGGTGTAGAATGGTGGTATTTTGGTGAAATGGTAGTTAATGTGCTAGAAGTAGTTGGAGAGCTCACTGTCTGCTGTCTCTGGTGTCCATTTTTACTCCTGTGTTACAGCTCAGGGGAACATTTCATTTATATGCATCTGTATGTTTCACTCATTGAACAAATAAATTCAAATTCTATACTGTTTTGTTCGGCTTGACGTAGCGTCCATTATCTGGGTCGTAGGTAGGCAGCGAGGGGCGGAGCTTCAGCTCCTTCATGCGATACGCCCCTCCAGTCTCAAGCAGAGAAGTCAGATGATTTTCTCACGATTTCAAAGTTTTTTTCCATTCAAATTTGGATGGGTAGTTAATAACACATTGTTATGTGGTGTGGTGAACTTAAAACTCGTTTTCAATTCCACTTTACAGGATCTTTAAATGTGTTGCTTGGCAACGATCGACTCTTTCGCATTTTCACAAGGACCATTTTCTTAAGACCAGGGGTGGTCTGTCAAGCTTGGTGCACTTGGTGTAAATTCAAATCACAAAGTCGGACGTAGCTAAGACCGACGTAAGAGTTAAGACCAGAATTTGTTAATACAGCCCTGTCTGTCAACCAGCTGGGCGTAATACAGTTGGTCTTAACCTCTTACGTTGGTCTTAGCTACGTTCGACTTTGTGATTTGAATTTACACCAAGTGCACCAAGCATGGGCGGCACAAGGGAGGGGCTAGCAGGTGCTTCATCACCCCCAAGAAAGACCAAAGCACCCCGATAGCCAGTGGCGGAACCAGACTTTTATATATGCGGTGGCCAAGGGGTGGCCAGGGCTACTTCAAGGGGTCTACAGACCAAGACTGAAAATGTGTGTGTAACCTTAGCCTGGCATCTAAGCAGTGTAAATTATTCATATGATTGCTGATGAGAACTAGAGAGGGTACAATTTCTGGGGAAATTGTAGGGTGTGCTTGCTTGCGTCAGTTGCAGAGGGGTCCGTTTTTTAATGACATTTTTACAACTGATATTTCTGTATATTTGATATTAAATGCATACTTATTATTTATAAAGATTACATGGGCGGAGCTAGTTCAGGCATGGAACTGGGGCAGCGCGCGCCATATCACCCATCGCCGTGTTCTCAGCCCATAGGCTTAGCTTGATAGGCGGCGCTATAAAGTTGCACACATGCACGCACACGCGTCCTCGATTACCCTTGTGTACCACCATCCCCTTCTCCCCCATGTGGTCTATCTGTTCTCCCCTAGGGGGATTTAACTTGTTGCTCCCTGCCTCATGTCATGCATGCTGCAGTGAAGGCAGGGAGCGCTTCCCCATGTACATTCATTCCGCCAATGTTAAACCATTTGTCATGTGTATGAATAAATGGTGAAATCAATCACGTGAGTGTCTTGACTGAAATAGATTTAAAAGCATAATTGTTTTGCTGCTCATTTACATTTAGTCATTTAGCAGACGCTGTTATCCAGAGCGACTTACAGTAAGTACAGGGACATTCCCCCCGAAGCAAGTAGGGTGAAGTGTCTTGCCCAAGGACACAACGTCATTTGGCACGGCCGGGAATCGGCCAGGAATCGATCCTGCAACCTTCTGATTACTAGGCCGATTCACTAACCGCTAAGCCACCTGACTCCAACTGATTTAGGTGGTCCGCCAGTGCCCCCTAGTGGTCTGTGACGGCCACAAGTAAATTATTGCGACATTTCTAACATACAACTCAGAACGAAGAGAACAGAGTCAGTAGTTGCTCAATCTATTAAAGATTATTATACGGCTCTTCAGAATGTTCCAAAAAGTTCTGTTGATTTGAATGGGCCACCCCAACGTTCGCAGGTCCGTAATATCTTGATATCCACTGCTGCAAAAAGATATTGACCGCTGTCATTGGCAACTGGGTTCGTGCTTCTGATGAAACAAAAGTTCTGTACATCTTCAGTCAATTCTCAAAATTTAAAAACAGCACTGGAACTCAGCAGGGTTGATGCAAAGTGTTTTATTGGTTCTCAGGTAACAAAGATTCCCAATAGAACGTGAGCCTGATCCCGGGATCAGACTGAAGTTTTCTCCGGACAATTTAACTTATATAGTCTTCTCCCCATTGTATGTTAATATGGTACGATATTTGTTGGTTTCGTAGACATTAGGTAATCTTACAAAGCGGATCCCTTGTCTCAGGGGATTCAAAACAGGTACTTTTCTACATAGACACTTCTTCCAATTAGGCTCTTTCTGACCTTGAACAGCCAGCTGCATTAGGCTTCTGGGCGAAAGGCCACAAATATGTCTCATAAGTCATAGCTGTGCGTCCTGGTCCTTTATGAAAGCATACACATGCTCCTCTCCCCCACTCATCCTTTAATTATTTAAACCTTATTTTTGGGCTTCATGTCTCCTACTATTGTTTAGGAATAACAATAATCAGCAAACAGCTTTGCATCTGGTTTCCTATAATATAACTTGTAATAATATGGTTTCCAATAATATAGCATATACCAAAGAGTGATTACAAATATCTTTAAGTCCATAATCATTAACCATCTTCATAATTACAACAGTATGATGTTTTTTCCACAACATTCCCCCCTGTGGGACTTGCAAAGTCCCATCACAACGCCTACTGGAAACACTGCTGTAATTATTCAACAGAAACAATACTGGAAGAACATAAGTTCTGATAGACTACATAAACTTTCAAAACCACCTTAGGCAACAAAATCATACACTTCCCAAATATGCATTGTGACAGTAGGACCATCAAACATACAGAACAGGGTATTATTAATTTCAATCTTATACATAAACGTCATCATGTGCGAAGCCAAACTGTGGTGGCCTGGTGGACTTTCCTACTTTCCAAAACTCGATTATTGCAACGCATAGCGGGGTGTTAAGTAAAAGGGTTTGGGGTAATTAGAAACTTCTCGTAGCCCCAGTGACACACACAACGCGAGTCATCAGGGTTAACTATGCTCATAATGCAACATGAACACCTGTTCTTATCACTACCTAAGTATATCGAATCATCGCTAGCTGTCATACTGTACATTCCTGCTCCTCCACCATCCACACTGAGAAGCTTAGCACTGAGGTCATAATACTCATATTAAAATTGGTCCGTTTCATTAGCATAAGTGTTTGTTACGTTCCATTATGACTGCAGATATCTCTCACACAAGGTCTGTTGGTCATATGATGGGCTAGTAAGCAACAGGGTCATGCATCATTACTGTACCCTGCAGAAGTAGGTTGCAGTTAACAATAACATAACATAACCCATGCCACATAACCCTGCATCCCTGTGCTGAGGGCCTAAACTTTAAGGGCATCTCTGAACAGTATACAAGACAAACAAAACAAACAATGACATCAATACATAAATGCTGCAATGACAGCAAAACAATACAATATGGTGACAACAAAACAAAAAAGGGGAACAGGAACATGGAGAAGGCATACATTTGAATGAATTGAGACAGTGAGGTAGTGCTCCATGCAATACATAAGTGGTGTGTTACTGTGAAACTTTGTGACTTATACTAAATGGTGATGGGATGGAGAACGAGTACAACTACTTTAAGGTGTAATAATCTTGTAATGGCGGGCTCAGTGGGTACATGCGTTGATAGTTTCCCCAATGCCGCTGCAAGCCGTCCATCGTCATCTTCAGCCTCTCATTCTCGCGAGTCAGCACCTGGTTCCGGTGCTGAAATGCCATCACCTCATCTCTCTGACGCTTTTTCTTGTAGCGACGCCTCCACTGTTGAAGTGCCCGTCCTCTCCTTCTTGCAATATTGAAATGTTGTGATATCTTCTTGGACACTCGTCTCTGGAGGCTCTTAAACTTAGCCAGTGACACGTCTCCAATCCGCCGTGTGGTCTCAGCGGTCCAGGGTCCGGTGAGCAGCTTGTCAGCTTGTCGTGTCTTCATCCGTGTCTCCATCTGGGATTCTCGTCCAGTTGGATCCTCTGCTTCAACTTCCATGCTCTGGACTGGTTGGTTATTGGATCGTAGCCTGGTGGTTCCTGGGTCATCGAGCCGCTGGATCCGGTGTGATGGTCCTGGTGAACTGAAAGGTGGTGGCCACACCGGGGCTTGGACCAGTAGGACTGGTGGAGATGGGTCTCTGCCGGCGGTCTGGGTTGTTGGTCATTCAGCCGGTTGGGATCGTCTTCCATGTTCATCTTCACGTAGACCCAATCTCCAGGTGCAACCATCTGCAGGTTCTCTGGAATCTCTGCTTCCCTTTCCTTGGTGACACCTTTCATCTGTTGAAAACACTACCTTACGTATCTGTGTTAAGAGCAGTAGGTAGCTATGCAGCTCCCTTTCAAATTTTTCGTGGGGAGGACCCTCAATGGGTCCTCTCAAGTAAAGAACTGGAAGCGGCCTTCCAGTTGCCATTTCATGCGGTGTTAGAAATGTTAGGCGGTTAGTGCTCGAGCGCATTGCCATTAGTGCCAGCGGTAAAGCCTGTACCCAGTTTAACTTGCCATCAGCCATAATCTTTGCTAGCTTGGTTTTCAAGATACCGTTGGCTCTCTCGACTGTTCCTTGTGACTGGGGATGATAGACACAGCCAAACCGTTGTCTGATTCCTAACATTTTCACTGCCAATTTGAATGTTTCAGCCACGAAATGTGGTCCATTGTCTGAGCTTATGCTATCCGGGATTACGAATCTTGTAAAGACCTCTCTACACAGGAACTTGGCTACTGATCGGGAGTCTGGTCCTGCAGTTGGCACTGCCTCTACCCATCTACTGAACCGACAGATTACTACCAAGATGTATCTTAGTCTTCCTATACGTTGCGTCATGTCTACATAATCTATCATCAGATGTCTAAATGGTCCGTCTGGCGTTGGAATGTGTGAAATGGGAGCAGAAAATGTTTTCCTAACATTATAATGTGCACATACTTCGCATTCGTGTAACACTCTGTCAACTGTGGCTGCTAAATAAGGAGACCACCACACAGCTTGAAGGCGACGTATAATCTCCCCCCTGGCGCAATGATCACTACCATGCGCAATCCTTATAGCAGAATGCAACAATGCACTAGGCAAGACGAAATGTCCATGACTGCTCCTCCATAGACCCTTGTTGGGACCGTCTTGAGTGTTTTGTATGGCCCCTCGTTTCAACCACATGTCTTTTTCCTGAGGGCTGACGCGGTCTTGTGCCAGCACAAGAGAAGATAAGGTTGTTAATGGGGCGGGGTCGTCAGCCACCTGTATGGGTCCCATTACTGCCCCTGTCCCTGTTGTATGGCTGCCTCATCGGCCATGTTGTTACCTCAGGCAATGAGAGTGTTCGTTTTTTGGTGGGCTGGGCATTTAACAATGGCCAGGGCTGTTGGAACATGCATGGCGTCTAACAGTTGTGAAATAGACTGTCCGTGGCTGATCACGGTACCATCGGCTCTGTGGAAGCCTCTATGCTTCCATTTTACATTTTAGTCATTTAGCAGACGCTCTTATCCAGAGCGACTTACAGTAAGTACAGGAATATTCCCCCGAGGCAAGTAGGGTGAAGTGCCTTGCCCAAGGACACAACGTCAGTTGGCATGACCGGGAATCGAACTGGCAACCTTCGGATTACTAGCCCGATTCCCTCACCACTCAGCCACCTGACTCCCATATGCTTCCATATGTTACCATACACATGACATACACCGTACGCATATGCAGAGTCAGTATAGACATTAAGACTCTTACCTCTTGCCAGCTGACATGCCGCTGCAAGAGCCTTGATCTCAGCCAGTTGGGCTGAACACGGTTGGTCAATTTTTACAGTTTGTATTTTCTCAAAAGTGTCGTCATCTTTGAGCTGCACAATGCCGTAGCCAGCATGGTTACCTACTGCTTCTCTATAGCAAGATCCGTGACATGAACACAATCGTGTGGTGTTCCCTCCACAGGTAACACCATCTTAGTTGCTGGGTTCACTGTGTCACATCTCTGTATGGTAAGTTCTGGGGCCGACAGTATCACCTCGTAGCCAGTCCTTCTGGCCTGTGTCAACACAAAGCGTGGGCTAGTGAGTAAGGCATATAGTTGATGGGATGTATATACAATTACTGGGTGTCCCATCGTTAATGTTGAAGCTTTCTTGAAAGCAAAAACAGCGGCTGCCAGTCCCTGATAGCAGAGTGGCAGTCCTGCCTCTACATTGTCTAGTTTTGTACTGTAATAGGCTAGTGGTTGTTTCCCTATGGGCGTGTCCTGTAACAATACAGCAGTAGCATATCCAGAGCGTTCCACCACATACAGGTGAAATGGTTTTGAGTAGTCGGGATTGCCAAGGGCGGGGGCGGACTGCATGTCACTCTTAAGAGCCAAAAAAGCTCCCTCCGCCTCGTCGGTCCAGTGCAATATAGCAGTATTACTATTCTGCCCTGTGATGAAGAAAATCAAAGTACTAAGTCCTTGGGTTAATTTTTCTAAGTTTGAAAACAGCACAAAAACTTCCAGAGTTTGATGCAAAGTGTTTAATCAGAATCCAATACAAACATGGTGATTCCTTTCAAACGTGAGCCAAATTCTGCAGAATCAGACTGAGAAATATTCTCCGGACATTACATTTTATATCAAAACCTTATCAGTTCTGTAATTTTGCTATTGGTACAATATTGTTTATCACAAATGCATAATTCATTTTACACTCTATTGGTCTCTCTCTCTAGAGGCTTCAAGTTACCGGTGCAAAGAGAAATCCCCTATTTTTTTTAGACTTGCTCTGACCTTGATGGCCAGGCACACTGGGCGCCTTGATGTTTACTATGGTGGGAACCTAATCTTGTAGCCTTCTTTCACACCCAGCTCCAATCATCAAAAATAACACTTTTGGGGCTTCATTTTCCTTCTATATCTTAGGGGAAATACTAAACAATCAAAGTGGTTTTGCATCAGGCTTTTCCAGTAGTGTAACATATAAAAGTATAAAAGTACAAAGGTGATTAAAAGGCATACTTCAATAATATAATCCATACTCAATCTCCATCTTTCATAATTACAGCAGTGTGATATTATTCCACTTCACCTGCAGCCCTAATAAGGGCACGCAAAGGTGCAGTTTTGAGGGCATAATCACAAATCCATGGTCTGCTGTATCCCGCCATTCCCAACAGGGTAAGCATTTGCCCTACCGTCTGAGGCTTCGGAGCTTTGGCTACCTCCTCAATCTGTGACAGAGCTATCTGTCTCTTAACTCCACTAAGCCGCCTGCCCAGATAATCGACTGTCGTCTGACAAAACTGCAACTTACTTTTACTGACCTTATGACCTCCCTCTGCCAGCTGTTTTAACACTGTGACAGAGTCTCTCTCAAACTGCTCCTTTGAACAGCTGCATACCAGGATATCATCTACATACTGAAGTACGGTATTATCAACCTGAAGATTCTGCAGGTCCTGGGCCAACACTCGATTAAACACAGCTGGGCTGTCCAAATATCCCTGGGGCAAGCGAGTGTATGTCATTTGCTTGCCTCCATAGGTGAAAGCGAACAGGTATCTAGAGTCTGGATCTATGGGAATCGAGAAGAACGCAGAGCACAGATCAATGACGGTGTACCATTTGGTACCTGGTGGAATGTTAGAGAGTAGTGTATGTGGATCTGGAACAATCGCCTTTGGAGTGTCTACAATGGAGTTAATAGCACGCAGATCATGAACCAATCGATAATCATTTGAGTGTGGCTTTTTATTGGAAAGATGGGTGTGTTACAGGAGCTTTTAGTTTCTATAAGGACTTCTGCGTCCACTAGGCCCTTAATGGTCGGCCTAATCCCGTCTATGGCGTGTTGTCGGAGTGGATATTGTCTCTGGTAGGGTAATCTTACTCCCTTCTTTATGTTTATGTGTATGGGCACTGCTGACTTTATGTAACCTACATCTGTTTTATGTTTTGACCATAATGTTGGAGGTACCTGTCCTAACAAATCCTCATGTTCTGAAAGTAAGCATTGTTTGGTTGGTGGTTGTACATTTAATATCACTGTCTCTGCTATCCCTACGTTGTAATTTTTTGCTGAAATCCTATAAAAGCGTGCGTCAGGGGATATGTGTATGTACTTATTGTTTGTGGGCCTCCAGTCTAACACCTGTAAAGCTGCTTTTATCATTGGTCCTAACTCTCTAGATCTATGTCCGTTGGCGGTCATTAGTGTGATGTGGGGCGCAGAATCTTGTATCTGATACCATTCTAGTAACTCTGGCGGGAGTGTTACAGCTGCGGCAGCTCCTTCGGGGCCTACAAATATATCCTGACTGATGATAGAATGCAGTTTTTTATTGATCAGTTCCTCCCAGCAGTTAGCATAGTCTGTTTGGTCTTGATGTTCGTCATAGAGGAGAGTGCAGTGGAGCGGCATTTGTTGTGGTCTTGGTTTCCCTACTAGTGCTTGGATCCATGGCTCCCATTCTTCCCATGACTGGATCAGTGAAGATTCTTGAGGGGCCAACTGTAGCCAGTACGCTAGTGGTGGTGTCTGGCTGTGGGTATCTTGTGATGTTACATTCATTAGGGGACTTAAGGCATGCTGCAGGTCTTTTTCAACCGTCAGTGGCATCATCTGGTCTGCTGAGGGATCTTCTTGGAACTCCACTTGCAGGCCGCTTTGGGTGCACACGATATTGGCTTTTAATATGCAGAGAATGTCTCTCCCCAATAGATTGATGGGAGTATGCGCTGAGTACAGTAGAGGCGCTACTATAGTTTTTCCTTCAATTTGCATTGTGAGTGGCTCCGTAAGTGGTATCCCTTGTGTTTTCCCAGAAAAGCCTACAGTTCGGATGGATGAATTTGAGAGGGGGAGATTGAAGCCATTTTTTCCAATGCATGAGTACGTCGCTCCTGTGTCCACCATGAAGGCATGTTCTCGTCCTTGCACTGTAACTGGTATGGCGGGTTCTTCTCGTGGTTGTAATGAGATGACTGGCGACATTTTTTCCCCCTCAGGCTTCTCTGGGCACCTCTATTGCCAGTCTGCCGCAGGCCCCACAGGTGGATTTGTTGGACATTCTCTTTTGTAATGTCCTTGTTGTCCACATCCCCAGCACGCCAGTGGTCGCTGATTGTCAGTTGGATTGGGGTTGGATTGTGTTTGTCCTTCTTGCTGCGGGGGTGGACCTTGTCCTCCTCCCCCACAGGGTTTCCCACCACGTTGCGAAGGTCCTCCCTTTCCCCTCCAGGGTCGATCTGAGGAGCCAATGTGCACATGGATTGACGGCAGGGTGAGAGTTGGGGGGAGAACTGGTACTGGTGCTTTTGCTTACACAGTTCTCCCAGCTGTAGTTGTGTTAGCTTGTTGACAAGTTGTTTGTTCAGTTCCTTTGCCTCCTGTTTTTCTTTTCTGCAGTTATCAACATCTTGATAACTGCAGAAGATGGCCAGGCCAACATCTTGATAACTGTAGAAGATGGCCAAGCCAAGATGGCCTGGCTTTTCCAAGATGGCGCCTGGCTTTTCCAAGATGGCGCCCTGGCTTTTCCAAGATGGCGCCCTGGCTTTTCCAAGATGGCGCCTGGCTTTTCCAAGATGGCGCCTGGCTTTTCCAAGATGGCGCCGATGATGGCTGCCTCGGTCGTTAGGTGCGCTCTTTTTTGTCTTGTTTTGTCTGTTAATTCAGTGTTCTGCCAAGATTTCCGTGGTTCTCTAACTAGAGAAGTACTTCTAAACATCAGGACTACAACTCCTGTGGATTTATTTCCCACTTTTCTGCTTCCAGCGGCGGAATTAGTGGGAATTATAGTCAAAGCCACCCTCGGCTTTGTCCTAGCAGCGAAGCGCCGCAGGAGAGGCAAACGAGCCGGTGCTCTGGTGCGACTCCGTCGGCGTGGGGCCAACGTGCGTTCACTGAGCAACAAACTGGATGAACTTCAGCTACTGGTGTGGAAAAACAGAGACTTTCATTCATCTTCCGTTTTGTGCTTTACGGAGACATGGCTGAGTGAACCGACTCTGCGCTACAGCTAGCAGGTTTCAAACTGCTGAGAGCGAATCGTGACCCTGTGCTCTCTGGCAAAACGAAAGGCGGTGGTATTTGTTTTTACATTAACAGTGGCTGGTGTGAAGATGTGACAGTGATTCTGCAGCACTGTTCTCCTGATCTGGAATCATTTTTTATTAACTGTAGATCTTTTTACTCGCCATGAGAGTTTGCATCATTCATTCTGGTTGGCGTCTACATGCCTCCGCAGGCTAGCGTCAACGAGGCTCAACGTGTGCTCGCCAGCCAGATACTGAGTGTGGAGCATGAAAATCCGGATTCCTCGGTTATTGTGCTAGGCGACTTTAACAAAGGCAATCTCACTCAAGAACTCCCAAAATATAGACAATTCATCAAATGCCCTACCAGAGAAGGAAACACCTTGGATCACTGCTACTCTACAATCAGCAAAGCATACCATGCGGTCCCCCGAGCAGCACTGGGTCACTCTGACCACGCCATGGTCCACCTGATTCCTGCATACAGGCAGAAGGTAAAGCGCTGTAAGCCTGCTGTGAGGACATCAAAACAGTGGACCAGTGAAGCTATGGAGGATCTGCGGGCGTGCTTGGACTGCACTGACTGGGACATGTTCACGACTGCTACCAATAGTTTGGATGAGCTCACAGAGGCTGTGACATCATACATCAGCTTCTGTGAGGACTGCTGTATACCAACACGCACCAGGGTAAGCTACAACAACGACAAACCCTGGTTTACAGCTAAACTCAGAAGGTTGAGGTCAGAGAAAGAGGCCGCGTTTAGGAGTGGGGACAAAGACAGTTTCAAGGAGTCGAAGAACAGGTTTATCAAGGCGGTGAGGGAGGCTAAACGACTTTACTCAGAGAGGCTAAAACACCAATTCTCTGCAAACGACTCTGCTTCTGTCTGGAGAGGGCTCAGGCAAATTACCAACTACAAGCCCAGAGCCCCCCACTCCACTAACGACTCCCGCCTGGCCAACGACCTGAATGAGTTCTACTTCAGATTTGAAAGACAATTGGACAGTCTTGAACTACCCCTTCCCACCCAGGAGGCCTCCCACCTCCCCCCCTCTACAGTGACGACTCTCTTCATTCAGGAGGGTGAAGTTAACAGACTTTTCAAGAGGCAGAATCCCCGCAAAGCAGCTGGGCCGGACTCTGTCTCTCCAGCCTCCCTCAAGCACTGCGCTGACCAGCTGTCTCAGGTGTTTACCTACATCTTTAACACCTCCCTTGAGACATGCCATGTGCCAGCCTGTCTCAAGTCCTCCACCATCATCCCTGTGCCCAAAAAGCCAAGGCCAACAGGACATAATGACTACAGACCCGTCGCCCTGACCTCTGTGGTAATGAAGTCTTTCGAGCGCCTGGTGCTGGCACACCTTAAATCCATCACTGACCCTCTACTGGACCCCCTGCAGTTTGCCTACAGAGCCAACAGGTCTGTGGACGATGCAGTTAACATGGCCCTCCACTTCACCCTACAGCACCTGCACTCCCCAGCATCCTATGCCAGGATCCTGTTTGTGGACTTCAGCTCAGCCTTCAATACCATCATCCCCGCCCTGCTTCAGGACAAGCTCTCCCAGCTGAACGTGCCTGATTCCACCTGCAGGTGGATCACAGACTTCCTGTCTGACAGGAAGCAGTGCGTTAAGCTGGGAACACAAGTCTCTGACTCCCGGTCCATCAGCACCGGATCACCTCAGGGCTGCGTCCTTTCTCCTCTGCTCTTCTCCCTGTACACCAACAGTTGCACCTCCAGTCATCCGTCCGTCAAACTCCTGAAGTTTGCGGACGACACCACCCTTATTGGGCTCATCTCTGGTGGAGACGAGTCTGATTATAGGTGGGAAGCGGCCAACCTGGTGACCTGGTGCAGCCAGAACAACTTAGAGCTCAATGCTCTTAAGACAGTGGAGATGGTTGTGGACTTCAGGAGGAACACAGCCCCACTCACCCCCATCACCCTGTGTGACTCCCCAGTCAACACTGTGGAGTCCTTCCGCTTCCTGGGCACTATCCTCTCCCAGGACCTCAAGTGGGAACTGAACATCAGCTCCCTCATCAAGAAAGCACAACAGAGGATGTACTTCCTTCGGCAGCTGAAGAAGTTCAACCTGCCAAAGACAATGATGGTGCACTTCTACTCAGCCATCATTGAGTCCATCCTCACCTCCTCCATCACCGTCTGGTACGCTGCTGCCTCTGCCAAGGACAAGAGCAGACTGCAGCATATCATCCGTACTGCTGAGAAGGTGATTGGCTGCAATCTGCCTACCCTCGAGGACCTGCACACCTCGAGGACCCTGAGGCGAGCGAGGAAGATTGTGGCCGACTCCTCCCACCCTGGACACTCCCTGTTTCAGTCACTCCCCTCCGGCAGAAGGCTGCGGTCTATCAGGACCAATACCTCACGCCACAAAAACAGTTTCTTCCCTTCCGCTGTTGGCCTCTTCAACAAGGCCAAGGGACCACACTGACTCAAATGACTTCTTGCTTAAAACACTCTGCTTTTTGCACTGCATTACAACATGGTATCTTGTACATTTGTATTTTTTGTAATATTTGTATTTTTGTATTTTTATATTGTAATTTACGGCAACTTATATTTTATTGTATATTTAATTCTATTCTAATCCCACTTAGTACTGCTAGTTTATGTACCCTTAGTATAGTTAGTACAAATATTTAAATTTTAGGTATATGTTTATTGTATGCACCTTCCTGCCAAAGCAAATTCCTTGTCTGTGCAAACTTTCATGGCGAATAAATCCCTTCCTGAACATGGTGGACTATGTGTTCTGAGAACAACGGCCAGTCCATTTTCATCAGGCCCACCACACCGTCCAGACGCTTTTGCACGTCTTGTGGCATTGCCTTCTTTGCCATCAGCATAAACAGTCTCTGTGTCGTGTTGTTGGTGTTCCAGGCAGCCCCAGTCTCGTCTCTCCATCTGCGTTGGAAAACATGCAGGAACTTTGATGGGCATTCGTCGTCTTTCAGTATTTCGCCATCCAGCTTGGAGGGATCCATCTTCTCTGGGTAGTGTTTCCTTAGCTCTGCCCACACTTGATTGTGGTGACCTCCGAACCCTACGCTGTCCGCTTGGTTTCCGTTCACCACTCTTGGCAGTTGTGCATTTTGGAAAATGTATTCCGTTATCTGTTTTCCGGCCATGTGCATCAGCAGAGCCTTTATATCTCCCAGAGCCAATGTCACCCCTGCTGTGCTCTCTTCCAATGCTGTTATCCATTTGTTAGCTCCATCAGTGAGTGTAGGCAGTCTCCCTGCCAGGCCTATCATGTCCATGAATGACCATGGTACGTACAAGGGATGTTGTCCAGCTCCTTTCACCACCAGGGGGCATTGCTGGGATAGATCGTCTGGATCCTCTGTTGTCCTCCCATCTAGGTGGTCGGTTAGGCTGGATATTCTCCCAAGTCTTCCTCCGTCTCTTACCCACTGTTGTGGTTGTTCTTGGTGTGTGTCGCCTGCGTCGTTGTCCTTCGTCCGGAGCCCTCTCCATTTCCGCAGCCTGCTGTTGTCTAGCTTCAGTTCTTCCATGTTGCGGAGTGATGAGGCCTTCCAGACTTAGGTGCAGGGCCCTCCTGTCGCTGAGCTGATGCCATGAGCTGTGGGGATCCTCGTTCGATCTGACTTCAGGTGTCGACTTAGGTGTGGACCTCATAACATCGGGAAGTTGTATTTTTGTTGTTAGATTGTGTATTTCACTCTCCATCTTGCTTATTTTTTCTTTCCAGTCTTCACATTTCTAATTGAGGTTGTCCCACTCTTTGTGCTCGCTGCTTCTTTGTTTGGGGCGTGCCCCTGATGAGTGATGAGTTGCTTGTGGAGATGCTGTGTTGGTGTCCTCACACTCTTTTTGTTGGATTTCTCGACGGTCATGATGTCTTAACCTTCTCAGTTCATCTTCGATGGAATCTTTTCTTATTACTTCTTCCAGGTAATTCAGTCTGTCCACCAGGTGCGCCACGTCTGCCTTTGCTGCAGTTTACTCTTGGTACTCCAGTCTGTCTCGAATGTCTTGTGACTGTTCACTGCTGTATGTCGACATCCTGTCCTCTTGCTCCATGCCAGCCTTGTCCGACTCTCTCCTGCTTGGTATCATCGCTTCTCTGGGCCCGGTGTGGATTTATGGTAATTCTGATAATTATGGTATTGTGTCCAGAGTGAAAGTAAAATCTCCATGTAGTTGTCCAGACATTTTTCTTCCCTCGGGGCCTGTGTTTAGGACTGGATACAGTCCTGTTCTGAATGGATTCTTACTGTCCAAATATGGGGGTGGCTCAGGGGGCCACACTGGTGCCGTGGGGCTCTGTCCCGGTACTCCCTCTGTTCCTGCCACTGTTGGATAGGCTTTTTTCTCTGTTTTCTCTTGTATTTTCCTCGCTCTTTTAGTCATCTGGCATCTACATCCTTCTCTCCTAAACCAATTCAACACTTCTCTTTCCCTTGTTTTCTTGCCTAATTTCTTGTCGCTGTGGTCTTCAGATTTATGATGTTTGATGTTGACCTCCATTTCCTCACAACATGCAAGATCAAAGGATCCTTCTTTCGGCCACAGTGAATTGCGTGCATGCCATCTTTTCATAAAATGTTGAATTGACTTTTTGTCCTCTGGGTGGCGTTGTATTATTACCTCCATTGGAACCACCTGGCTGTCCATAGCTCCTCCCCTGTTTTTCCCGTGAATGATCCCCATGCAAGTTTGTTGTATTCTGCTGGCCAAGGACCTGGGAGGCTCCAGTTGGCAGTCCGTCTCCCCAACTTTCTTGATCTTTACCAAATAGCTCATTTACTGTCTCAGCTAGCTCCCTGGAGCTAGGGTGGTTTCCACACCAGTCTCTTTATCTATCGCTTAGGGAGGTATGGTAGTACAATCCTACCACCCTATCCTTACTTAGCCCACTGGGAACAACGGTAATACTGAGTGAAGGATATGTGACTGGCTTGTCCCACACTACTAGTGTGTGCCCTACTGGCACTTTCAAACGGAAGTCACTTGGATAGTGGCTACTGTGGTCTGCTCCAACCTGGGCCAGACCTGTAGAGTTAGTCAATTGTGTTACTGTTAAGACACGTCAGGGAAAAATTCTCTTCTAGGGCAGAATTTGTTACTAGGCAATCTGCCAAGTTTTTAAGTTTAACAGCTGAGCGTTCTGTCAATTCTCAGCTTTTCCAAATGTGTGTTATTTTTTAAATAGACTGTGTTATTTTTATTATTATTATTATTATTATTATTATCAAAAATACTACTGTGTCTGTATGCATTAATCAAAGTAGAATAAGTAAGAAGTAGTATTTTATATCACTGTTATCAGTATGCCAATTTTTAAAATGTCACACCGTATTCAAACCTGGAACTCTAGGATCCTTAAAGTGTTCGACAATAACTTTACTTGTTCATTCAGTTCTGTGTGTACTTTACTATAATCACAGTCCCCTGATACTTCCGATTGCTGTCAGTATTACACACAATCTCTAGTGCCTCTCTTCCTGTCTGACTATGGAGCCGCTTACTGCTTCTTACACACGCAACATTGCTCCTAGTTGTGAAAGCAGTCGTTCTCTTATCTTTTACAGGTGGCGCTACTCCCCGCCAAGCCCGTCTCTATCGTTCGGTAACTTCAAACACAACTCAGCGAGTAACAACAAGGAATAGCGAGTCACAGAGAGGGTGCGAAGGTGTGTGACAGGGATCAAGAATGAACGTTTGTGTGTGTGTGCGTGAATGAGAGTGAGTGTTTGTGGAAGTATGTGTACGTGAGTGTGTGTGTGTGTGTGAAAGTGTTTGTGGATATATGTGTGTGTGTAACTGGGAACGAGTGTGTGTGTGTGTGTGCGTGTGTGTGTGTGACTGAGAATGAGTGGGTGTATGTGTGTGTGTTTGAAGAGTGTTTGTGAATGTATGTGTGTGCGTGAATGACAGTGAGTGAGAGGATGTGAATGTGTGTGTGTTTTCAGTGGTTATGTGTGTGTGTGATGAGAATGTGCGTGTGTGTGTGAGTGCGATGCGTGTTTTGTGGATGTATGTATGTGTGAGTATATGGAACTGGGAGTGAGTGTGTGTGTGTGCGTGAGGGAGTGAAAATGAGACAGACAGAATGTGAGTGTACGTGTTCGAGAGGGAGAGACAGGATGTGTGTGTGTGTGTGTCTGAGAGGGAGAGAGAAAAAGAGTCTATGAGATATGATCCGCTGATGCTTCTGAATATCACAATTTTTCCTAATCACTTATAACTGTTTCTAACCATCCACAAATATCAATGATTCAGGGATATGTTCAACCAACAACTTTGCATGTCTCACAACTTAGGATCCAAGAAAATCATGAAACATTGGAGTTGAGCTTGCCATTGGCTTACAAAACATTTTTTTTATTTTTTTATCTTTATCTATAACTATGTGGTTTTCTGTCTGGGGCAGAATAAGTGTGGCTATTTACTTTACTTTACTTTATTCCTGGTTGGAGTGCCCAGGTTATTAGTGGTTCATTTCTCTGTCAAGCCTTACGGGCTCACAGAGATGTACAGGCTTTTATTTTTATTTTGTATTTATTTTTTATCACCCGCTGCCTAAACGACAACCAGGCTGCGCTTGTCTCTGCCGGCCACGTCTATCACGTTTCAGGTGAAGGCGCGGAGTTCCAGGAGCAATACGCAGGTCTGGCTATCGCCCAGCCCAGCAGACAATTTGAAGCCTCTTGTCTTTCCTTACTCTACCACATTTAATGTTAATGTTCCTGGTGCATGTGCAGACTTCGCTGTGTGTGTTTTTCTCTATTTACAGTAAATTACAGTCCTTTATATGTCTAATATCTACTCATTCTGATACAAAAGCACAAGCATTAAGTTCTGGCCAATGATGTTATCTATCGCTATTCCAGCGATGCGCGCAAATGTTATCTTATTTGACAAAGTACTTTAACTCTCTTTCAACCAAGAGAATCTGCCGGCTTATAGAGCTAAACTCGCTCTGGAAGGGCATCAAATGTACACCCGTACAAATAACTCCTGCCCTTTGCTGCCTGTCGAAGACCCCACGACATGCGCAATATCAGATGTCTTCCTTTGATAAACTGTCTCAGGAGACCATCTATACCATGTCTGCCTTTGATTTAACTGTCTCAGGAGACCATATATACCATGTCTGCCTTTGATTTAACTGTCTCAGGAGACCATCCATACCATGTCTGCCTTTGATTTAACTGTCTCAGGAGACCATCCATACCACATATAATTTCACACATTCAAATACATGACACGCCCGATATTAGATGTCTTCCTTTGATAAACTGTCTCAGGAAACCCACTATATCACATGTCTCACACATTCAAACACACGACACACCCGATATTAGATGTCTTCCTTTGATAAACTGTCTCAGGAAACCCACTATATCACATATGTCTCACACATTCAAACACATGACACACCCGATATTAGATGTCTTCCTTTGATAAACTGTCTCAGGAAACCCACTATATCACATATGTCTCACACATTCAAACACATTACACACCCGATATCAGATGTCTTCCTTTGATAAACTGTCTCAGGAGACCATCTATACCATGTCTTCCTTTGATAAACTGTCTCAGGAGACCATCCATACCACATATAATTTCACACATTCAAATACACGACACACCCGATATTAGATGTTTTCCTTTGATAAACTGTCTCAGGAAACCCACTATATCACATATGTCTCACACATTCAAACACATTACACACATTATATCACATATGTCTCACACATTCAAACACATGACACACCCGATATCAGATGTCTTCCTTTGATAAACTGTCTCAGGAGACCATCTATACCACATATCAAACCGAAAGCACACTATATATATATACACTAACGCAAGCACTGCGCCGTCAGTGCAAGCCAAATCAAGCCCATAGCAAAAGTTAGACAGACAAGGGACCAGCAGATTATAGTTGAATGTGACATAGCAGTACAAGACATACAAAATACATACAAACATACAATATGTTTGCATCAAACCTGGGTTTCAGTGCTCTGATAGTTTTATTACTTTAAATAGAAGAAATAGATTCTTTTGAAGAAGAGATTGCACCAGTTTACCTGGCCTGCAGGGTGGGTTCACACCTCGGAAACACACAGAATTTAAGCAGATGTATATAAAAAACTCTGCTTACCTTATAAATTTGTTTGGCCAAGGCGTGTTCCGAGGTGCTCTCCTCCCACAGGCCCGTGGTGGATCTCTCAAACTTCTCCTGGTTGTAGCTCGCCAATTTGATGAAACAAAAGTTCTGTACATCTTCAGTCAATTCTCAAAATTTAAAAACAGCACTGGAACTCAGCAGGGTTGATGCAAAGTGTTTTATTGGTTCTCAGGTAACAAAGATTCCCAATAGAACGTGAGCCTGATCCCGGGATCAGACTGAAGTTTTCTCCAGACAATTTAACTTATATAGTCTTCTCCCCATTGTATGTTAATATGGTACGATATTTGTTGGTTTCGTAGACATTAGGTAATCTTACAAAGCGGATCCCTTGTCTCAGGGGATTCAAAACAGGTACTTTCCTACATAGACACTTCTTCCAATTAGGCTCTTTCTGACCTTGAACACCCAGCTGCATTAGGCTTCTGGGCAAAAGGCCACAAATATGTCTCATAAGTCATAGCTGTGCGTCCTGGTCCTTTATGAAAGCATACACATGCTCCTCTCCCCCACTCATCCTTTAATTATTTAAACCTTATTTTTGGGCTTCATGTCTCCTACTATTGTTTAGGAATAACAATAATCAGCAAACAGCTTTGCATCTGGTTTCCTATAATATAACTTGTAATAATATGGTTTCCAATAATATAGCATATACCAAAGAGTGATTACAAATATCTTTAAGTCCATAATCATTAACCATCTTCATAATTACAACAGTATGATGTTTTTTCCACAACACTTCTAATTCACACTTTCATATCATTCCGCAAGTAGTCCGGTCATTTAACGGAATGTTGTGGTAATTTGTATCTAACTATAACTCTCATTGATAACTATGAATTTGGTAGCACCTTGCGGGGAAAAAACTATCAATAACATGGAAGATTTTACCGTCAATTTTAATGTTTATGGAGAGTACGAGACATTTGAGCGCTGGTGTCAGGCCCAGTTTTCAGAAAAGAAACGAAAAAATGTATGCATTTAGCAGACGCTTTTATCCAAAGCGACTTCCAAGAGAGAGCTTTACAAAAGAGCATAGGTTACTGATCATAACAACGAGATAGCCCCAAACATTGCAAGCAGCCAAAACATGAAGCATACATGGTGGAAAACAAAATAAGTGCCAAAGGGAAGAACCATAAGAGCATGCAGTTAAACAAGTTACAATTGAACAACATGAAACTCCCCACAAGAGTGCAAGAGTGTACCTGTAGAAAAAACAATCAACAGTAAAATATTTCACAGTGAGTACAAGAATTTGAAACCGTTACAACTAACCAACAAGAGCAACAAGTCTCTCAATACGAGTCATTGTGTCTTGAGCCTTTTCTTGAAGGTGGGGAGACAGTCAGTGTCCCTGATGGAGGTGGGGAGTTGATTCCACCATTGGGGGGCCAGACAGGAGAAGAGCTTGTGTTGGGACCGGGCGCTCTTGAGCGGTGGGACCACCAGACGGTTGTCAGAAGAAGACCGTAGGTGGCGGGGGGGGGGGGGGGGTGTAAGGCTGGAGGAGAGACTTGATGTAGTCGGGTGCAGTCCCGTTCACCGCTCGAAAGGTCAGTACCAGAGTCTTGAATCTTGGGCCGTGATGGGAAGCCAGTGGAGGGAGATGAGGAGCGGGGTAACATGGGAGCGTCTGGGTAGATTGAAGACCAGACGGGCCGCCGCATTCTGAATCCTCTGGAGAGGGCGGGTTGCGCATGCTGGGAGACCGGCGAGCAGCGAGTTGCAGTAGTCCAACTTTGAGAGGACAAGTGCTTGGACTAGCAGCTGGGTGGAATGCTCAGACAGGTATCTCCTGATCTTCCGGATGTTGTAGAGGGTGAATCTACACGACCGGAAGACCGCAGCAATGTGGGCTGTGAGGGAGAGCTCGTCATCCGTGGTCACCCCGAGGTTCCTTGCAGAGGATGAAGGGGTCACCGTCGCCGATCCCAGGGTGAATGAGAGATTGTGGGAGATGGAGGTTTTGGCCGGGATGATGAGGAGTTCTGTTTTGGCGAGGTTCAGCTGGAGGTGGTGCTCGGTCATCCAGCACCACCTCCAGCCTCCACCCTCCTTTTTGGAAAACGTTCCAAAAAGTTCCTTGATTTGAAGTCATCAAGTAATGGGTTGCTACGCAACACCTGAACATTCTATTTGTGTGAAGAAAAACATTTTCTTAGCGGAAATCATAATTAGCAGAATACATTATCCCTTACATAGCCTAATATATGAACAAGGTCATGGATCAGTGGCTTAAGACAGGGACAATGAAAAGGACATTAAATGAGAAAGATAAGGAGAAGGTGCAACGCTGAGATGATTCAGCCGCAGTGGCGATCGTGGAGCCCTTGGATGCTAGTAGTGCTAGTTTGCCTCAGCCTGAACATGAAAAATCCACTGCTAAAGTGAAAAGAAAATACCACAAGGACTACAAACAATTTGGATTTTTTTGGGCTGGGGACGAAGAGGATCCTAAACCACATTGTGTTTTGTGTTATGAATCGTTAGCAAATGAATGCATGAAACCTGCTAAGCTCAAGCGGCATTTTGAGAGTAAGTACAAGGAGTACATGGGGAAACCTATAGGATTTTTTTAGAGAAAACGGGATGAACTGAAGAAACAGATGAAGAAGGAGCCCTCACAGTTTTTTTTAGCCGGGGAAAATGCGTCGACTACAGAGGCTTCATACGACATATCCCTGATGATCGCAAAACTGGGTAAATCTCATTCGCTTGGTGAAAAATTAGTTAAACCAGCTGCGAAGCGCATAGCTGAGCTTTTGTTAGGAGGAAAAAAAGCAGGTGATATGGTAGACAAAATACCGCTGTCTAATGACACAGTCCAGCGGCGAATACAATCGATGGCTCAAAACGTTGACACAACAGGAGAAGCTATTTTTGACTCACTCAACGATTTCATTACACAGAATGACCTGGACTGGACTAGATGCGTTGGCATTTGTACAGACGGTGCAACTGCAATGACTGGGAAACATAGAGGACTAACAGCGCGAGTACGCGCAGTAGCACCATTGGCCACGGCAACACATTGTTGCATTCACAGAGAACAGCTGGCTGTCAAGAGGATGCCCCCGTGTCTCAAGGCAGTACTGGACCAGTCTGTGAAATTGGTTAACACAATCAAAGCCAAAGCTCTGAACTCACGTCTTTTTAAAGTGTTGTGTGAAGAAATGGGAAGCGAACATAAAAAACTTATTTTTCATACTGAAGTTTGCTGGCTGTCGCGTGGTAAAGTCCTCACCCATTTATTTGAACTGCGCGACGAGGTGATGGAACATCTGCAAGGCCTTCACTCGCAGTTGGGAAGATATTTCCCAGAGTAAGATGCAGGCCATGAGTGGATCGGAAGTCCATTCGGAGACAAAGAACACATCACACATGTCTGCTCCATGCGTCCACCCAGAGAGGCTGACAGCCTTGTGGAAATCACATCAGATGGGACTCTGAAGACGACTTTCAGAGATAAATGTTTGACAGACTTTTGGGTCCATGTCCAACTTGAGCATCCTGAGCTGGCTGGCTCGGCTCTTAAAGTGTTGATGCCGTTTCCAACCACCTACAACTGTGAAGCTGGTTTTTTCACACTTGTTGGTCTGAAAACAAAGCAACGCAACCGGATCAACGTGGAGCCAAATATGAGACTGAAACTCTCCAGTCTGGAGCCAGACATCACTCGGCTCATGTCTCAGCAGAAGCAGTGCCATTCTTCCCACTAAGTCAGAGGATGATGGGTGAATAAGCTGTGCTATATAAAACTTGCTGCAATTTTTATGATTGTGGGGGACATGGAGTGGTGATGTTCTAAATGGCTTATAAACTGTGTGTGTTTGTTCCCTCGGGTGCAGTGAATGACGGTGGAACGCGGTAACAGTGGGTGTTGCGGACAAGGGAGACCCACACGCAGCGAGCGGCGACAGACCAAGCAGCCGAAAGGGTTGAGAGTCGGAGACGCGCTGCGGCAATCTGGACTTTATTATTATTATTTGGGACTTGGGAATACCGGCACGACTGGTGGGGGTGTGCTGAGGTTGGATTTAAGTTATTTCTAGTAACTTAAATTTATTTTATTATTAAATACACTGTAATAAAAGGGTGGATCCCAAACTTCAATCTGTGTGTTGACTTCCCTCTGTGCCCTATATATATTTTTCTATATATATATCTTGAGCTCCGCGCAGTTGTGGCCAACTAGAAACTCGTCATATCTATAACTAGCCTACCGGTACGTAAAAAAGGAGTGCCCACCCGCGAAAATCATGTGCCGCTAACAATTGTATGGCGTCAAGTCTAGGTAGAAGGCATGTTGTTCCAGGGATATACTATTTAGTTAGATGGTCAGCAAGTTTTTTTTTATTGGCTAAGTGGTCCTTGGTCTGAAAAAGTTTGAGAAACACTGGTCTACACCGTAGCGTAGAAGATCCCTGTGCAGTTCGACCCTCGACACATTTGCGCGAACCATTTCACCAAGTACGGTTTTGAAAACCTGGGACAATGTAAAGCAGGATTTGTTATGAAGCTTTTGCTGAAAAGAGGTGCATTCCGACCTTATATTCATCATAACCGCAAGCTGTAGTATGATTTTGTCGGTAACAGTTATTAGCAATGCTAACGTATCCTGTATCTAGCACCTGCCTTTCTCCAGTTCTTTCAAATGGATAATCTAGACATGTCTAGATTATCCATTTGATAATCTAGGCGTTAGCAATAGGCTAGACTGCTATTCGTTTTCGGGCTATTTTTTCGGAAGCTTCCCTTCTAATGCCGACTACAGCTAGTCTAGCTAGAGTCCTTTGCTATGTAAGGTATGTTGATGTGTTTAGAAACATATTTAGCATTCTACCTATGCTAGATACAGGAGACGTTAGCATTGCTAATAGGCTGTTAGCGACAAAATCATACTTACAGCTTGCATTTGTGATGAGCATACGGTTGGAACAGCACCTCTTTTCAGCAACAGTGGCTTAGTAAATCCTTCTTTAAATTGTCCAAGGTTTTCATTCAAAACTGTCTTTGGTGAAATGGTTCGAGCAAATGAATAAATGAGAGTCGAACTTCACAGGGATCTTCTCATAGAAAAACATCAGCCATGCCCGTCGAGTGTCTGGTTCCTTGGGAAGATTATGAAGAGTGTCAGCATTCCCAGTACAGCCTGGAACACTGCATTTACGATGGTCCATTTACAATATACTTTAAAAACGTTCTAACTTTCTCATTTGTTGTTCATGTGGAAGTACAGAGCAGCGCACAGCTAAACTAGTGTCTGAGATCCTGGGCCAGAACACCAGGGCCAGAACACCAGAGGGCTGGTCTGTATAAATGTTGGGGCGTGACAAAGGTGATGCCTTATTTGTGACGTCACAAATACAGCGTTTTCAAAACCGATCGTTTTACAGCTGCAGTTTCAAGTTGTGAGATTTAGATCAATGGACTTTGAGGTTCACTGTATGTCCATTTTACCCACCGAACTGTCGTTATTCAACTATGACAAGGTAAAATCGGTTTAGCAATCAATGACCCCTTTAAGAAAGGCTGGTGGGATCAGCTAATAGGAGACGGACTACGCTTGTCAACAGACTTTTATCAGCTAGAGTTATTAGAAATTACGGTTGGTCTCCTGCAGTAGGTTAATACCGCACTAAGTTTTCTTTTTATGCTCGCAATCTTTGATTTAGTGAAATGGTGCGTTCATGATAAAAGTAAGTTGTTTGGTTGTTGTTCTTAGTCCTCTGATTGTTTAACCTTATTTAATGCATTTGTGTTTTTTTCTGTATGTCTGTACTGCTGTGGTTGTGTGCCGTTGTACTTTTTAACCAGATTCTTTTCCTTAGCCCCCTTTCTCTCAAAAAGCTTTTTTCATCATTGTAAATAAGAATTTGTTCTTAATGATCTTGCCTGGGTAAATAAAGGTTAGATAAAAAAAATATATATATAATTCTGTAAAGTTTATAAATAGTGTAGCGGTCTGACCAGCGCTGTGGAATGTTTAGTTTAGTTTTCGACAGTGGTCGGATTTTATTAATATAATGTTAATAGACCGTATAATATTTGTTTAATTATGATGGCATTGGTAACATTATTTGTTGTATATTCTGTAATATGCTGTGTCGGAAGTGTGATGTTAATTGTCTACGTTCTGTGTTGTTTCAACACCACCATTTATGTAGGCTAAGAAACGGAAAACCGTGTCCAAGAATTGTGTTATAACAGACTCCCCGGGAGCGAACACAATTAACGCACAAACCAGATATATATATATATATTTAATTTCTCACCTACACCATTGTCATAATAAAAAATCAAATAAAAACGTGAGGTATCGGGGGTATTTGAGCTTGGTATCAGGCCCGATAACGATACTAGTATCGGTGCATCCCTAATTTAAAGGGTGATGTGCTTTTTATATTTTTTATTACATATGAAGATCCTAAAACCATACCATTGGCCAAAGACTGTGATACATACCAAACTGTGATACTAATCACTGTATCATTGCATTCCTAAAGAACACACAAACATTTGTGCGCAGACACAAACACACATCATTCTGTAGGTACCTAGGCTGAGAAGACTTCCCGACGCAGAACAAGGTGCGGAGCAGCTTTCCTTCCTCCAGTCCCTCTACCCTCATCAGCTGCAACACCAGCCAAGTGGCCATCAGCTTCAAAATGTCAGCATGGGCCTTCACTCCTTTTAAGAAGGCACACACACATACACACACAACCATCAGGCCACCTCATATTTTTTCTATTCATCAGTTAGACATATTGGACCAAATTCCTCCATTCTCCAGCCCTGTAAGACCATAGTAGGGTTTTCTTTTTTACCTAGAGAGCAAATGCCTCTATCCTTTAAGAAGACATTGGCAAAGTAGTCCATATCCAAGTTGAGCAGGGCACCAAGCCTGGCAGAGCACTCCCAATAACCATCCTGGGACAATAACAAAACATAATAATAACACAGACATTTGAGAAAAAAAACTTTTATGTGCAGTTCAAATGGAAACATAATAATAAAAGAAAGCTGACTATGTGTAAAGTATGTGGCTTAAGGAATGCTGGATGTTGAAGACCTCAGGCCATTTCACTGTAGTAATAATGTTTTTTCTGAATTCAAACCCAAAGCCACCACTCAAAGAAACACTTTAAACTAATAAACAAGCATTGCAACAAAAAAAGAAGAAACGAAAATCAAAGTGACGAACACTAAAAGGATAATGCAAGTATTTTTTTCATCTTGACCTTGTTCACAGGCTTTCTCACCTACAAGAGAACTCCTGTTAACCTTTTGGATGTTGTTATTAAGTCTGGTCTGAGGAGATGCCAGAGCACATTTCTCTACACTAAGTCAATCAACTAAATTATTGTCTATGCTGATTCAAATCATGCCAGAAAAGGGAAAAAAGCATAATCTTTCATATTTGAACATTACAAAGTTACCTCAAAGATGAGAGAGGCTGTATCGATGGTGGTGATAGTTGTAATCGAGCATCAGGCCCTTCAGACCCCACTGATGCATTTTCTTTCTCAAATGAGAAATCAACAGGCTCAGTGATAGTAGCAGTTCCCCACCCTCTCTTGAACCTATCACAGGCATGAGTAAGAGCAAGTGAACTGAACTCTGTGGGGGTCATCATTGCTTCAAAGCCAAAACCAGAGCATGCCTTATCTATGTCATTCTCAGCAAACAGAGAATCTCCCTGTGATCTAGCTACTAAGGTTTGAGGCATGGGCTGAGCCAATGACAATAAGGGGAGGATGAGATGCTCCAGGGGTGATGCTAAACGTTTTTTGAGCTCCAAACAAGCCATGAATTAAGTGTGATGAATGAAATCCAGAATCAAACTGGGAGCTTGGCAGTGGTTTGGCTTCAGCTGCACCTGACCTGGAACCGTACCCCGACGGGGGCTGGAAGGACTGGGTAGAGGATGGGGGCTGGTCTTGTTCCATTGAGCTGGATGCTGAGTGCAAAATGATCCCATCAAAAGGAGCCTCGGAGAAGATTCCAGGAGGATATTTCGGATATTTGAGAAGCCATGAGGTTAGGAAAATGAGGGGGGCAATCAGAAAGAAAATTTTGGAAGAGTGTGAAAAGGGGGAGAACAACCAGTGATAAGAGGGGGGTGAGGGTGAGAAAAAGGAGCAGAGTTCAGTGTCATTGCTGAGTTATCTATGGGAAAACAGTCCACATCCACAGAATGGGCGTCCCTGTTCATGCTTTTCTTGATCATGCTGGTTTGTGGCACTACACTATGACATCCCCTCTCCATTTTTGCACTCTTACAAGCCACTGTCTTTCTTGCAAAACAGCTTGCATCTTGCCTTTCTTGCAAAACATCTTACAAGCTGTTAGATCTAGAATACTTCTTGTGGACTACTCTGGCAAAGGGTGACATATTAAACGACTCAGAATGCGATGGTGGACAATCCTGTAAAAGAGACCACAGAACACAAATGAAGGCCTGTTATCTCAACTTAAATCTGATTACAGTTACATCAGCTAACTGAGCGAGACAGAAACATAACTACCAGGATATTATGGGTGTCCATGTCCTCATCTCTGCAGCGATTGATGATGCCTTTGTAGAAATCATCCTCAGCAATGATTAGCTGCTCTGTGTGTAACTTCTCCATGTCTTCACTACAAATGATGTTACTTTGCTCCACTTTATCCTCCCACCCTCCTCCTTCTATCCATTTGAGGTAAGGTAGGAAGTTAACATCCTGGTCCGTGATCAGCTTTGGGATGTCGGTGAAGCCATCTACCACATGCTCTGAATCCTGCCAAAATGGGTTAATGAATAATGGGAATATTATAACACAATAAATAAGCTTGATTTATTGATGGTCTTTATTGGGTGTAGCATTGTTCTCTCACATAATATATTATTATTGGGTGTGCTTTGCCTTTGGCAAGGGCACAACCTTTGTTCTCTCACATATATATTATTGTTGGAATGCTGCTTCAGCATTCCAAGTATTATTCTTTGAATCTTTATTCAACTTCTATTTCTTCTGTGACACCTTTCAGTTCCTTCAAATCTTCAGCTATTAAAACCGTTCAGCTAGCAAAAAATTCTGCAGTTTCAGGCTATGACTGCTATGACCTTTCAGCTTTCTACCTCTTATGTTTGGATTAATATAAATCAATATTCATAATATTTTTAACATGGTTTTCCAATGGAGATTTTTTTCAAATCCTCTCAATCCTCTTCAACTTTCAAATCCTTCTTCTTCCTCAATCTTTCAGCTACAGCCAACCTTTAAATTATTTTTTTTTTAATCAGCTTTTTGATATCTATTCAACTTTTTAAAATATCACTGATTATATTTCATGAGTTTTTCAAACCGTTTCTGAGATGTACATGTGTGTGTATGTGAGAGCCTAGAGTGCTGACTGAAACGCTTAAAGTGGAGGGGAGCTTCGAAATCTTGTTGAAAAAATATTTCTAGTTTGCCAGCATTGCCACAATTTTCACTCTTCATGCTTAATTTTTGGATCCAGGGCAGGCGCAAGCACCTTCGCCGCCCCCCCCCCCCCCCCCCCCCCCCCCCGGGAGCGCAAACCGTAGAGACGCCCCCCCACCCCGGCGCCCTCTGCTGGTGGTGCAGGACGGTTAATTAATGGATGCACTTCGGAATTTGGCGCCCCTCTCTTAATGGCGCCCTAGGCGGCTGCCTAGTTCGCCTTGTGAAGCACGGAGACAGACTCCAAGGGAGAAGGTAAGCCGAAGGGTTTTAATAGCACCTCTTGGTACAAAACAAACATTAAAGAAAACAAAGTTATGTCGGCGTGTCTCTTCTTCAAGGGTCTTTGCCTCTGGCCCTCCTGGCTCATTCGTTGGTCTCTTCTCTCCTTACGGCGAGTCTGTGTAGCATAAAAACCACGTCAACCACCATATCACCCCTTGTTGTCCCCTTTTGTACTCACCAGGAGTGGGGTAGATGAGCAACAGGTGTGCCTCGTTGAGGCTTTGCTTCGGTAACGAGGCCAACGGGCTGCCAGGCCCATGGCTGACAAGGCCCCCTTGTCACAGCCTATAGCAAACGCCGGCCCTGTTTGGATCAATAGATAGGAAATGTTGTTCTGGTCGTAGACGTGTGTGGAATCCAACACACTTACACATTTGTTCAGAGCCCGACGAAAGCGAGACAAAGTCCAACTCTCGCCCCATAGAGACCAATGCAAATCTGGTGACACATTTCTCAGAGAAATCAGAAGGAACACGTTTTTGAAACTGCCGGTAGAGTCATATTTCTGAAAATATCCTTTTGGACGTATAGTTTTGCGTCTAGGTTAACTTGTTTGAGGTGCTAGGTAAATGTATGTTATTCTCTCTGCCCAGCTCGTAAGCGATCACAGCTGCGCCATCACCGTGGCAACCAAACAGACACGCACCAGGAAAGCAGAAGGAACACGTTTTTGAAACTGCCGGTAGAGTCGTATGTCTGACCGCACAAACATATTAAGGATATCTATGGTTTCGGCAGAGTCTTGGGTCTCTGAAAATATCCTTATTTTTTGGATTGGACGTATAGTTTTGGATCTAGGTCAGTGTTTCTCAAACTTTTTCAGACCAAGGACCACTTAGCCAATAAAAAAAAACTTGCTGACCATCTAACTAAATAGTATATCCCTGGAACAACATGCCTTCTACCTAGACTTGACGCCATACAATTGTTAGCGGCACATGATTTTCGCGGGTGGGCACTCCTTTTTTACGTACCGGTAGGCTAGTTATAGATATGACGAGTTTCTAGTTGGCCACAACTGCGCGGAGCTCAAGATATATATATAGAAAAATATATATAGGGCACAGAGGGAAGTCAACACACAGATTGCAGTTTGGGATCCACCCTTTTATTACAGTGTATTTAATAATAAAATAAATTTAAGTTACTAGAAATAACTTAAATCCAACCTCAGCACACCCCCACCAGTCGTGCCGGTATTCCCAAGTCCCAAATAATAATAATAAAGTCCAGATTGCCGCAGCGCGTCTCCGACTCTCAACCCTTTCGGCTGCTTGGTCTGTCGCCGCTCGCTGCGTGTGGGTCTCCCTTGTCCGCAACACCCACTGTTACCGCGTTCCACCGTCATTCACTGCACCCGAGGGAACAAACACACACAGTTTATAAGCCATTTAGAACATCACCACTCCATGTCCCCCACAATCATAAAAATTGCAGCAAGTTTTATATAGCACAGCTTATTCACCCATCATCCTCTGACTTAGTGGGAAGAATGGCACTGCTTCTGCTGAGACATGAGCCGAGTGATGTCTGGCTCCAGACTGGAGAGTTTCAGTCTCATATTTGGCTCCACGTTGATCCGGTTGCGTTGCTTTGTTTTCAGACCAACAAGTGTGAAAAAACCAGCTTCACAGTTGTAGGTGGTTGGAAACGGCATCAACACTTTAAGAGCCGAGCCAGCCAGCTCAGGATGCTCAGGTTGGACATGGACAAACATTTATCTCTGAAAGTCGTCTTCAGAGTCCCATCTGATGTGATTTCCACAAGGCTGCCAGCCTCTCTGGGTGGACGCATGGAGCAGACATGTGTGATGTGTTCTTTGTCTCCGAATGGACTTCCGATCCACTCATGGCCTGCATCTTACTCTGGGAAATATCTTCCCAACTGCGAGTGAAGGCCTTGCAGATGTTCCATCACCTCGTCGCGCAGTTCAAATAAATGGGTGAGGACTTTACCACGCGACAGCCAGCAAACTTCAGTATGAAAAATAAGTTTTTTATGTTCGCTTCCCATTTCTTCACACAACACTTTAAAAAGACGTGAGTTCAGAGCTTTGGTTTTGATTGTGTTAACCAATTTCACAGACTGGTCCAGTACTGCCTTGAGACACGGGGGCATCCTCTTGACAGCCAGCTGTTCTCTGTGAATGCAACAATGTGTTGCCGTGGCCAATGGTGCTACTGCGCGTACTCGCGCTGTTAGTCCTCTATGTTTCCCAGTCATTGCAGTTGCACCGTCTGTACAAATGCCAACGCATCTAGTCCAGTCCAGGTCATTCTGTGTAATGAAATCGTTGAGTGAGTCAAAAATAGCTTCTCCTGTTGTGTCAACGTTTTGAGCCATCGATTGTATTCGCCGCTGGACTGTGTCATTAGACAGCGGTATTTTGTCTACCATATCACCTGCTTTTTTTCCTCCTAACAAAAGCTCAGCTATGCGCTTCGCAGCTGGTTTAACTAATTTTTCACCAAGCGAATGAGATTTACCCAGTTTTGCGATCATCAGGGATATGTCGTATGAAGCCTCTGTAGTCGACGCATTTTCCCCGGCTAAAAAAAACTGTGAGGGCTCCTTCTTCATCTGTTTCTTCAGTTCATCCCGTTTTCTCTAAAAAAATCCTATAGGTTTCCCCATGTACTCCTTGTACTTACTCTCAAAATGCCGCTTGAGCTTAGCAGGTTTCATGCATTCATTTGCTAACGATTCATAACACAAAACACAATGTGGTTTAGGATCCTCTTCGTCCCCAGCCCAAAAAAATCCAAATTGTATGTAGTCCTTGTGGTATTTTCTTTTCACTTTAGCAGTGGATTTTTCATGTTCAGGCTGAGGCAAACTAGCACTACTAGCATCCAAGGGCTCCACGATCGCCACTGCGGCTGAATCATCTCAGCGTTGCACCTTCTCCTTATCTTTCTCATTTAATGTCCTTTTCATTGTCCCTGTCTTAAGCCACTGATCCATGACCTTGTTCATATATTAGGCTATGTAAGGGATAATGTATTCTGCTAATTATGATTTCCGCTAAGAAAATGTTTTTCTTCACACAAATAGAATGTTCAGGTGTTGCGTAGCAACCCATTACTTGATGACTTCAAATCAAGGAACTTTTTGGAACGTTTTCCAAAAAGGAGGGTGGAGGCTGGAGGTGGTGCTGGATGACCGAGCACCACCTCCAGCTGAACCTCGCCAAAACAGAACTCCTCATCATCCCGGCCAAAACCTCCATCTCCCACAATCTCTCATTCACCCTGGGATCGGCGACGGTGACCCCTTCATCCTCTGCAAGGAACCTCGGGGTGACCACGGATGACGAGCTCTCCCTCACAGCCCACATTGCTGCGGTCTTCCGGTCGTGTAGATTCACCCTCTACAACATCCGGAAGATCAGGAGATACCTGTCTGAGCATTCCACCCAGCTGCTAGTCCAAGCACTTGTCCTCTCAAAGTTGGACTACTGCAACTCGCTGCTCGCCGGTCTCCCAGCATGCGCAACCCGCCCTCTCCAGAGGATTCAGAATGCGGCGGCCCGTCTGGTCTTCAATCTACCCAGACGCTCCCATGTTACCCCGCTCCTCATCTCCCTCCACTGGCTTCCCATCACGGCCCAAGATTCAAGACTCTGGTACTGACCTTTCGAGCGGTGAACGGGACTGCACCCGACTACATCAAGTCTCTCCTCCAGCCTTACACCCCCCCCCCCCCCCGCCACCTACGGTCTTCTTCTGACAACCGTCTGGTGGTCCCACCGCTCAAGAGCGCCCGGTCCCAACACAAGCTCTTCTCCTGTCTGGCCCCCCAATGGTGGAATCAACTCCCCACCTCCATCAGGGACACTGACTGTCTCCCCACCTTCAAGAAAAGGCTCAAGACGCACTTGTTCCGGGAGTACAACGGCACTTAGGAATGCTTGGCTGGACCTGATGTTAGTTTCCTCCAGGATCACAATGACTCGTATTGAGAGACTTGTTGCTCTTGTTGGTTAGTTGTAATGGTTTCAAATTCTTGTACTCGCTGTGAAATATTTTACTGTTGATTGTTTTTTCTACAGGTACACTCTTGCACTCTTGTGGGGAGTTTCATGTTGTTCAATTGTAACTTGTTTAACTGCATGCTCTTATGGTTCTTCCCTTTGGCACTTATTTTGTTTTCCACCATGTATGCTTCATGTTTTGGCTGCTTGCAATGTTTGGGGCTATCTCGTTGTTATGATCAGTGACCTATGCTCTTTTGTAAAGCTCTCTCATGGAAGTCGCTTTGGATAAAAGCGTCTGCTAAATGCATACATTTTTTCGTTTCTTTTCTGAAAACTGGACCTGACACCAGCGCTCAAATGTCTCGTACTCTCCATAAACATTAAAATTGACGGTAAAATCTTCCATGTTACTGATAGTTTTTTCCCCGCAAGGTGCTACCAAATTCATAGTTATCAATGAGAGTTATAGTTAGATACAAATTACCACAACATTCCGTTAAATGACCGGACTACTTGTGGAATGATATGAAAGTGTGAATTAGAAGCACGAACCCAGTTGCCAATGACAGCGGTCAATATCTTTTTGCAGCAGCGGATATCAAGATATTACGGACCTGCGAAAGTTGGGGTGGCCCATTCAAATCAACAGAACTTTTTGGAACATTCTGAAGAGCCGTATAATAATCTTTAATAGATTGGGCTACTACTGACTCTGTTCACTTCGTTCTGAGTTGTATGTTAGAAATGTCGCAATAATTTACTTATGGCCGTCGCAGACCACTAGGGGGCACTGGCGGACCACCAGTGGTCCGCAGACCACACTTTGAGAACGACTGGTCTAGGTTAACTTGTTTGAGGTGTGGATTATAGGTACATTTCTGTCTCTCTGCAGCTTGTCAACAGTCATAGTTGCGCCATGGCAACCACACAGACACACGCCACTCAGTCTCTTAAGCAGCTTGCACACTGCCCCGACAAACACCAACATTCTACAACAAACACCAACAGACGGGTCAGTGTGTGCCAGCAGTTTGTGTTTGTTGGTCATTGTCGCAAGAGTTCAACATGTTCAGTCGGATCGGGTAAAGTTGCAGAATGTCTGACCAATGTACAGCGATTTCCAACAAAGTCCAACATTCTGACAGCTCCTTACCTTGACAACTAGGCTCAACTCGCCTGCATAACATCCTCGAGCTCTCTTTGATGTCGATGAAGTTTACTTTAGCTCTTTACTCACTTCTTAACCCTTGTGTTCTCAACATCCCGTTTTTTTCAATTTGAGGGAGCGCCATGATCTGTGATGCGTCCTCTAAAGACCCGGCAATTCAATCAATTTCCCGGCACATTTGCAATGTAATGCAATGCAGATGTGCACACCGCCCCCTACTTAACAAGATGGGTAGCTCGGTCAGCAGGGAGCTGAAGAAGAGCGGCTACTGACGTCACTCTGCTGCGCTGCTCAGATTGCTTTTTCGTTTTCGAATTATGGGCAGTACTTTGCGGGCAGACCACGAAAAAGAAAATGCAATGTCCGCTCTGTTTTCTTTTTGATTATGGCATGAAATGTGCAGTCTTGAAGAAGAAAATGCAAATGCAAATAGAATGATTGATTACTACTTTTATTTATGAGTCCAATAATGTAGCCACATTCTTAAAATGAAAAAGCATTTCTGCAAATACATTTTAATTTTCAAATTTTACATTTCAAATTGAATTTTGGTATCTATTTGCTGGGGAATATTTTGAAAATTAAATCTTAAATGTCTATTTCTTTTTCATTTTAATTAAGTGAAAGATTGAGCACTCTTGAAGAAGAAAATGTAAATGCAAATAGGATGATTGATTACTAATTTCATTTATGAGTCAAATAATGCAGCTACATTCTTAAAATGAAAAAGCATTTCTGCAAATGCATTTTAATTTACATTTTGGTCACGATTTGCTTACATACGACAGAGTCTTGGGTCTCGGAAAATATCATTATTTTTGGGATTGGACGTATAGTTTTGCGTCTAGGTTAACTTGTTTGAGGTGTGTATTTTAGGTACATTTATGTTATTCTCTCGCCCTCAGCATGTTAGCAATCATAGCTGCACCATCACTGTGGCAACCACCACTCAGTCTCTCACACAGGTGATTGGTATTAGCTTATTAGTGGAATCACAAGACAAAGCTATAGACCAATTATCACCCTACGTCACACGACTGTCAAGCATGCTCAACTGCGCATGTCGGATGCAAAAGACGAACTTCTCCCGGGTATAATACACTTGGAGTGTCGATCAGGGCATCATATATCTCTGGCCACTGGATTTCAGGGCTTGACATGAACTTTTTGAGGCACTTGTCCTTTAGACAAGTACATTTCAGTTTCATTTGTCCATGCACAAAAGTCACTTGACCCCGATACCTTTAAATAGCCTGACCAAGTGATCGGGCAAAACTAGCGTGGCTAACGGAGGTCACTTTCTCAGGCAAATGACGAATGAAACAGGCTCGGTTAAAGAAATCCGAGATGCTGGCTATCTTCAGCAGGCTCGTATCTACAAAAGGTAGTCCTCCCTGACGTTTTTAGTGTAGAATGGAGTGAACGGGCAAAACTAGGCTGGCTCGGGCAAAACTAGCCTGGCTAACGGAGGTCGCTTTCTCAGGCAAATGATGAATGAAACCAGTCTTGGTTAAAGAAATCCGAAATGCTGGCTATCTTCAGCAGGCTTGTATCTACAAAAGGCAGTCCTCCTTGACGTTTATAGTGTAGAATGGAGTGAAATACAACATTGTGCACACTGCCAGTGAGCGACCCGAGTCTGACTGAGGCTAACGACGTCAAAACAGTGTAACAGGGACGCAGTCTCACTCAGATTGCCAGTTTTACACAAATCAGAAAAATAATCGGACCAGCTGGCTAAAAGCAGAATTCCCATATCTCTTGAAAGCTTGACTCGACTTTTTAGGTGTAGAATTGACTGTAAAACTGTAAAATTATGAACTTTGTGCCATGGCGTGAAGACATGGCACAAAGACATGCCTGATAGACTATGCGGTCTATCAGGCAACATTCTCACTCAAATTTCAAGACTTTCGTAACCCAAATCAAAATTCTGATGTGACAGATCAATGGGGAATCGCTTTCTCTCTTAAAGGCTGTCCTCTTCGACCTTTTTGGTGTTTTTAAATCGAACTATTTGTATAATCCGTGTACTTCTCTAGCCATTATAAAGGCTATCCTTTCCCGGTTTTCTGCAGCCACATTGCGTGCGCATCCCGAATGTTTACAAACAAATAATTGGTCTATTCAGTCAACTCGTCTCATTAAAAGACTAAGAGCACTACTACACAACTACTACCACTACTGATAGTACTAGTGCTGCTACAACTATTGCACCTGCTGATATATCTTATGCCACCACTACAACTACTAATTCTGCAGATGCTGCTAATATCTCTTTTACTACTATTGCTAATGGAACTGTTTTATTCTACTACGCCACTGATACTACTGTATCTGCTACAGCTATTACTATACCAACTATAATTCTAGCTACTAAAACGAATATTCTACTTCTTCTACTACTTCTACAGTTTAACAGTTCAGCTTTTTATTTAAGCACTTAGCGTTGTTAGATGATGCAGTTCAGCTTCCACACTCCCTCTTTTGTGTGACACACATTTTTGAAATTCATTTCAGCTTGCGGGTATTTTTTAGTGTGTTTGCTGCAAGCAAAAACACTTGTTATTCTGCATACTTATTTTTTATTTTTTTTCTCCCACTTTTTTTGCTCTCCTACTCCTTTCACACCGTTTAAGCTAGAAACACCGTTCAAACTTCACTTGACACTTTCCTGCCTGAATATGCAGACTTTTTCAAATAATATACCTGAACTGTTTATACCATTTTGAAGACAAGATTTAGGGCTTTCTAATGATGTAAATATTTATATGATCATGTTAGGCAAATCATCCTTTATCAAGACGATTTCACGGAGCCATTCTGACAAATCTTCTCCGTCTGCATTACTTTTTTTTTTAGAAAACCTCATTTTTAACCACTTTCAATACAGTTAGAGCGTATGAAATGTGCGTACTTTTGTCGTGAATTCGGAACAGCAGACAGATTTAAGATAGACTATTTTGTTTAAAAGTTATGACCACTGAAGTGATGAGTGGGATAACGCAATTCCAAGCTAGCGCGATGGCTCTCCATAACTAAAAACGGTTCGACTTTTTTCCACAATCGACCAAATTGGCCAAACAAGGTATGTACATTGATCTTAAAGTGTACATAATCTAGCTAGATCATTATTCTTTTAGCAAGTTTCACAGAAATCTGCAAAAATCGAGGCTCAAGACTGTCATAGCTGACCGTCACGAAAGTGTTTTACTGCAGCTGGCGTTACTACGAACAAATGCTTCGTAACTGAAAAGTTTTTACTTTTAATCAGTGTTGGGAACGTTACCGAAAATTAGTAATTAGTTACAGTTACTAGTTACTTATTTCAGAAGTAACTGCATTACTTTACTAGTTCCTGCATAGAAAAGTAATTAGTTACAAGGGAAAGTAACGTTTGTGTTACTTTTAATTCCCTGCTTCTATTATAAAAGTAACGCACACAGATTGTTATAATAGTTTAGTGTTGCAGTGGTACAGTGTGGGACAAGACAACTGTAAAATGTTATATCATTGTATGTTGCTAATTAGTTGCCTGAAGGCAACGGACACAACTGTTGGCATAGGTCGCATGTCTTGACAACATACCTGGCAATCAGCCTAGTGATGTGTCGTTCGTGAACGATTCGTTCATTTTGAACAAATCCTTACAAGGACTCGGGAGTAACGAGTCCTCTCAAAGAGTGATTCGTTCATTTTTTCGTGGCCGCGCATCGGGACTGTTGCATAGGCTCGTCCAAGTAAACAGAAATGATTTGTTCATTTCCCGACTCGGTCTTCGGGTACGAGTCTTTGGATAATTTTTTCACGTGACCCGCATTGTATTTTTTAGTAGAGGAAACAGTTTCCCCATTCCCTTTCGCGTGGCCGCTGTTTTAGTAAGACGTGAATTATATTCGCTCAAGTCATCATACTGACTGGTTTTGTTATTTTCACTTTACATTTACACTTACAGTTTAGTGCAGTGTAATTGTTTGCCGTGATAATTAAATGCTAGTGTGATAATAAATGACCAAATCATACAAACTGTCATGATACATTATTTTAATGCAAACATTTCTTTCAAAATAGTATCTGCTGGTGCACATGTCATGCACTAACCTACATGAGAATATGATACGTGTTTGCAGTGGACGGATACGGTTAGTTTCTCCATCTTCAAACTGAAACCTACATTCTAGGTTAGAAATGTTGCAAATGATTAACGGTTGCTACGTTACAAGAAACAAGGAACCAATCCGATTGGCCAACGCTCTTCATCACTATATCTAACTAGAGAGCTAGAAACACTGTTCAAACTTTTTTCTGTTTCTACATCTTTCCATCTTTAATACTTTTCAGAATCAGAATGGGTTTTATTTGGCATGAAAGTTCACACAGACAAGGAATTTACTGTGTCAGGAAGGTGCACACATTAAACATAAGAATCTTAAATAAGAAGTGTACAAGTCTAACTAATGCTAAACATGTAAAAAATTAAGAATACAATCAAATATAAAGTAGCTATAGTACAAATAGGGCAACATGTCTTGTGCAGATAAAGTGATAAGTGGTCAAGTCAGTGTGAGTCCTTGGCCTTGTTGAAGAGGCCAGCAGCGGATGGGAAGAAACCAGAGGTTTTGGTCCTGATGGACCGCAGCCTTCTGCCAGAGGGGAGTGGCTGAAACAGATTGTGTCCAGGCTGGGAGGAGTCGACAATTGTTGCCGGTTTAAGTTGAAATTAAGTTTTTGTGGCGAAAAGTGAAGCTAACGGTGGCTAACTTGCTACCCACAGTCACTGACGCTACTAACGTCACGAAAACTCGCGTGACTACCTCTAGCAGAACATTAGTTTAGCAGCTTGTTAACTTCTGGGAGATAGCTAGGCTAACTGCTTTACATTACACTTAGTCAACCTGGTAGCTACGTTCCCGGCCTCCTTGTACTTCCGAGTCTATTATCTACTATTTGTATTCAAAGTGTTCTAATATTGCACTTTCTTGTGTCCCAAAGAAACATCCCACTCACCCCAACTCTCCATCTGCCTGCCTACCCGCTCTGCTTGCTACCTGCCTCTCGGTGTTTGTGAGACAAATATATATATTACTTCTTTCCATTGTGCCGAAGTTTATGCTTTACTACAATACCCATAAGCCATAGGAATGAAATGTAAGATTAAGAATGATTTAATGTGTGTTACTCATATTCCTACTTGTAATGCTTATAACATGTCAATGTGTTTATGTTTGCAGAAAATGACCAAACCCAAAAGCAGGCCATGCCCTTACTGCCAGGTCATGAATACTGCCAACCGCAAAACATGCCTTCCATGTTTTGCAAGCCTCTCAACAAAAGAGAGAATTAAGTCCAAGGAGGAGAGTTTGCATGTTGGGGACTGGGGGGAGAATGTAAAGAAGCACCGCAACGCAGGCAGACTGATAGATTCAGCCCGCATATCTGTGAGTGAGAATGTAGAGGTCTTAGGTTACTGTTCCATTCAGATCCATACTATACTGGTCAGAACTTGATATAAATGCCAGTTTTCATTGGCATCAGGCCATATCATTTAATCAATAAATAGCATCAATAGCATCACATCTTATAGTCTTCCTGTCAGGACCCCTAGCTTTGTTAATTTGAAAAGAAGTATAGTAGATACGAAGAAAAGAAGGAAGAAGTATGATACCATTTCAAAAGTAGTTGATCAGATGGCAAGAGAGCTGATACAGAGGACAAAGCCTGATAACTTGTTAATGTCTGTTTTTTAGGTCAATAAGCTGCATGAACTGGACTAAAAGCCCCTGCTCTTCATGGGGAAAGAGAAGAGAGGGGGGGGGGTTTACAGCAGAGGTCATTGCAGGCATAGGCTTCATACCAGAGGGGCCTGTGAGGGAGATCATAAAAAAAATGACCACCCTTTATGAATACTATCTTAAATGTAAGAACACATATTTTGCATTGGGAAATGCTTTTTTATAACTTTGCATTTACATTTAGTTTCTAAATACTTTTTGTAACATAGAATATACTAATAGAATATTGTTGATGAGTAAATATTCCCAGATTAGACCCTATTTCTGTTTAAATTAACCTCATTTGTGGGGCTGTTATACTTAGATTCAAATAATGTTACGTCTACATTTACTTATTTGTCTTTATCTCTCAGACCACAATAGCCTTCTTGCCACAGCTGGTGAAGAAACACCAGAAGAAACACCAGAAGCAACATCCCCTGCCTCCACTCAGGATCAAACCTTCACCCTTAACCTTGTGCCGGTCCCCCACACACCTCCTATGACTCCCTCTCTCTCTTCATCTACTCTTCCTACTCCCTCGCTCTCTTCATCTACTCTTCCTACTCCCTCTCTCTCTTCATCTACTCTTCCTACTCCCTCTCTCTCTTCATCTACTCTTCCTATTCCCTCTCTCTCTTCACCTCCCCTTCCCTCGAACTCTCTCTCTTCACCTCCTCTTCCCCCCAACTCTCTCTCCTCACCTCCTATGACTCCCTCTCTCTCTCTTCACTTCCTCTTCTCTCAAACTCTCTCTCTTCATCTACTCTTCCTACTCCCTCTCTCTCTTCACATCCTATGACTCCCTCTCTCTCTTCACCTCCTCTTCCCTCCCACTCTTTCTCTTCTCCTGCTCTTCCCTCCCATTCTTTCTCCGCACCTCCTTTCCCCTGTCCCTCGCTCTCTTTACCTCCTTCACCAACCCTCTCTCTATGTTACCCACTTTCTACTCCTTCCCTCATCTCTTCTCCTCAAAAAGGTCTTCCCAAAATTCAGTACCCGGGAAAAAGAAAAAGAATTTAACGTAAAGGTTGTCTTATGTAAGGGTCATAGGCTTATGCATCATGAACAATCTTTTGTTGTAATGACCCCCAAAAAATCAGGCAAATCATCTTATTTGTTATTCTTCTGTTTATATATTTTCAGGCTGCAATTTCCTGTTTAAAAAGAAGGACGTTCAAAGCAGGTAAGCTCAGATGCATGCAATTGTGTTTTATTTAAATTATTTTTAGTGGGGGCTTAATTTGAGTTAGCTTGTGCATGAGTCCATCTTGCCAGGCTTCAAGTTACATTTACATTACATTTAGTCATTTAGCAGACGCTCTTATCCAGAGCGACTTACAGCAAGTACAGGGACATTCCCTCCGAGGCAAGTAGGGTGAGGTGTCTTGCCCAAGGACACAACATAATTTTTCACAGCCGGGAGTCGAACCGCCAACCTTCTGATTAATAGCCCGATTCCCTAACCGCTCAGCCATCTGACCTTAGGCCGTCTGAAGTTATGCACTTGCTGCATAAAAAACGGTATTGCATGTACTACAAGACGTTACTGGCTATTTAAAGGCAACGACAGTACGAGCGTTCCGATTGGCTAATGCGCAGTCATGCCATCCGCATGGTGACGTACTCACAGCTCAATAAGGATCCGTAATGCCCTCCGACGAAAATTTCAAAATGAGCGAAAGCAATCAGTCTGAGTTTTACTATCCATATCTAACTTCGGTGTCGGCGTATCAACCTCGTTAAAGCTCGGTCGATACGTTAAAGCCTAAGTTTGATATTTCCCGGCATGACCTCATGTGAAATACAAAAATATCACGAATTTGTAAAGACTTTGGAAGCCTATAGTTCTTGTTGTAAAAGTTGGACATCTATCATTGGGTGTGCTCAAGCCTTCGGCGAGAGCACAACCTTTGTTCTCTCACATATATATTATTATTTATTTTTTTAATTATTTTTTTTGCCCCCCTAAAACTCAGTCAATATTTGGCCTACATAGACAACGTAGGTGTCAAAAGTTTCGTCTTGGTAGCGATTGAGTTGCTTCTATTGGAATTTACGTTCCGTTGCATGGTTTAGGCTTCAGTTAAGGTTTTGTGGTGAAAAGTGAAGCTAACGGTGGCTAATTTGCTAGCCACAGTCACTGACGTTACTAACGTCACTACGTCACTAACGTCACGAAAACACGCGTGACTACCTTTGGCAGAACATTCGTTTTGCATCTGTTAACTTGGGGGATAGCTAGGCTAACTATAGCTTTACTGCAAGGCAGCTGCAGAAACGCCACAAGCAAAGAGGCTAGGGTGATAACTATTTACTCATTTTACTTTGTGATATGACACACAATTGTGATGTGTAATGTACAGTATAAGCTGATATTATTAAGGAAGTACATCTACTTTCGGAAACAGTAGTCTACTATTTCACCGAAGTATTAGCATCATGACATTAGCCTGTGTTGCCCGGGCAACACACACTACAGTGGTCTATGATGTATCTGTTTTCAATCGTTAAAATAAACATTCCTCACATATACATTTTCGTTGTAGGATTTATTCTGACATTAGTAAACGATTTGTTGGTGAAATTACCATTACCTGTGGTTTCAAACCAGTGTAGCTCACTGCAACGCTGTAGCTTACGCGAGACACACTACAAAAACATCTAGCTACAGTACACAGCTGTTTAGGAAGTCAAACGGCGACAGAAAATGTTCGGCACTCCCCTTACTTAAATCAAAAGTCTATCTAACTACTAACCTGAACTTCATTGCCACAGCCTAAACGTTGTCAATCTGTTCATGAAAATAATTAATTTCAGCCTAAACCGTACAACGGAACGTTAAATACAATTCAACCAACGCAATCGCTACCAAGACGAACACAGCAGTAGTCTACTACTGTACCGTAGTAGTACAATTTACCGGGGCAGCTTCTCCACACAGGGCTATATCGCATTTTGCGTTGTTACTGACAATGATCGCTACCAGTGAGCTTTTTATGAATGAGCGATTTTCCACTAAATAAATGTCAAGCTTATTTACGTTTTGGGGGGCATATTTTCAGTTAGCAGATGGGACTGTCTGAATCGCGATTCCATCTTCTACTGCCGGTAACGTCGTAGAATAATCTTCAAAGGGGGTTCTTTATTCATGAATGAATGCAATATGAGTAGGCTAAATTCCTTAAAATATCACGAGAAGGGAAAAACTTTAAAGGACGTTTAAGTCATAGAGATTAGGTCCATTTTTACACCGGTCTGCCAAATTTATTCGTTTTGATTCAACGATGAGGCTGCCTCTTGCAGGGGAAATGAGAAGATATCTATTTCATTCTACACTTCACTCGTATTTTCAGTTGTAAATGAGCGCTTTTAAATCTATGTAATCTTTATAAATAATAAGTATGCATTTTTATATAAAGTATACAGAAATATCAGTTGTAAAAATTGAATCACTTGCAACCGACGCAAGCAAGCACACCCTACAATTTCCCCAGAAATTGTACCCTCTCTAGTTAAACATACACTGCCTCTGTGGATAAACTATCACCAACTTTAATCAGAGAGATTAACTTCTACTCTACTAAAGAACTGCAGTATCCAATAAGGATTCGTTATTCTTTGTGTTAATTATAGTCCTGTAACGGCCACAGATACCAGATTCATATTACTGTCCAAGCATTTGATTTGATTACTATTAGGATTTGAATTTTATTTAAGACAATATGACGAAATGTGCTTCTCCAAACCTTTACTTATACTAGTGTTAAAGGTCCCATGACATGAAAACTTCACTTTAGGAGGTTATTTAACGTTAATATGAGTTCCCCTATCCTACCTATGGTCCCCCAGTGGCTAGAAATTGCAATAGGTGTAAACCAAGCCCATGGATATCCTGCTCCGCCTTTGAGAAAATTAAAGCTCAGATGGGCCAATCTGGAATTTTCCTTGTGGGTACAGACCCACTTGTGCATTTGATTATCCCCAAACTTAAAAGATGATTAGTTGCTCTGCGTAAGACATGGTCTAAACAGACCGCGCTAGGGTTAGGGGTTTGTTGTCCTTGGTGGTACATGTTCGTAGCTTGCCTTGACGAATATTTTGGACTAGTAAATACTTTTTTTCATATGGCCTTACCTCTAAGCCAGATAGAGGCTCATCAGCGCCACCTTGAAATGTTCATTTTCCAAATCTAAAATGTGCCTTGTACTCCAATGTATGCTGCTACCGGGCTGAAAATGTGCATGTTGCTCCATTGAGACATTCCATGCAGAGTGTGACAAAAACATTCAAAACTTGAATATAATATAAAATAAAAAGTATGAAAAAAATACATGCCAAAGTTTACTTTTGTAGTGCTGATTATATATAATGCTTATTGATCTATAATGCATGTGCATTTTAAATGTAAATTTCTGATCAATCTGATATAAAATTTGAGATGATATTGGTGTAAAACACAAATTACTAAAATAACTACAAACGTATTCCATTAAACACTAAATCGAGATGTTGAACGATGCCATATTTGTAGTTCAACTACATGTTTCAAAGTTTACAAGTTTAGGGTTTGAAAACATTTTAACGATTTATATATCACATACAAAGTATGTATGAACAGATTATAATATAATGGAGGTGTTGAAGAGGTAATCAATATTAGCATTAAATGCAATGGATTCTAAATGAGATGACGCATCGAGGTATTAGCCTACCCATGAGACTTTAGGTGTATTCGACTTCATGCAGCGCCGGCAGCGCCGACAGCTGGCTGCCTTGAATCTGAGAATACCATTGGCTGCTTCAAGTCAGCCGGGCTGCAGGCGACGCCGGCGCTGCCTGAAGTCGAACGCACCATATATTACACACAGAACTTGATCCTCATCCAGACTCGGATTTTCACTAATGGTCACTAATCAATATTAACGTGTGTGGTAGCCTAAATATTGAGATGATAGTTGTCTCGAGTTATACAGAGTTAAATCCGAATTTTTCAAAAACAATCTGGATAATTTAAATATATGATGAATAAATACATGATGAATAATAAATGAATAATTTATCCCCATAATTTCCCAATTGCCCAATCTGCCAGCCAACATAAGGTGAGTCCAACCACGCATGTCAATGTATGTAAAAAATAATACGAAAGTTTATTGAACAGAAAAACAAGACTGAGTTTGTGAAAATAAAACCAAAACCTGGTAGCCGCTGGCCCTACCCGCAATGGGAAGGCGGAGCCAGCACGCTCCCTTACCTAACAGTGAATCTAAAACAAAAACCCGAAAACGTTAGCTAGGTCACCAACTCACCCATGTTATAAGTTAAGGGTTATGTTCTACCACTCATTTACAAATAATGCTCTGTGCTCTGCTGAAGTCATGCTCTGGAGGCAGCCTCTGTTGCAATTGACTCGCCTGGGCCATTACAGGTAGAGATCAAAGGGAGAGAACACATAGTATACATCACAGTATATCAAGTTAGGTCTCAGGCGATTACAGCTGTGACTGAGTGATTCAAATCCAAGTGACTTGAGTTCAATTCTCTGCATCCTCCTCCTCATCACTATCATCATCATCCGAGCTGTTGCCACGTTGCCAGTCCATGTCTTCCTCCATTTCCCTGTCCTCCTCTTCCACCAGTCTGTTACTTGGTTTGAGAGTGCATCTGTAGGTGCCTGCTATGGTCTGCTGTTGGAGTCTGAGGTCTTGCAGTCTTCTCTTTAGTGCACTGATGAGGCCCTTGGACCCCTCCTCGGTTAATCCATTTGGCAAGCCTGGAAATGTTGTTAATTGATGTTGAAATTAATTTACCGAAGACTATACTAGCAGGATTGGTTTCCACTTAAATAGTTTGACCTATAAATTTGAAAGTGCATGTAGCCAGATAATTTGATTTACACTTACTTCCTGTCTGTGTGCTCACTAAAACAGTGCCCATCAGTGTCTGGACCTTTGCCACTGAGTCCTTGAGGTACTGGCACTGCTGCAGCATCTCCTTCACAAGGATCTGCTTTTCCTCTTTTAGTCGTGAGGCAAGCATTACGTGGTCAAAGAGCTTCTTCTTTGTGAGGATGTCCACACCGTCTGTAAAGGAATAAAAACATTTGACATTAATAAACAAATTACTATTAATTGACATTTTATATGCATACTTAAAGTTAAATCTTGATGCAACACCTGTGTTCTGTTCCTGCCAAGGCCAGATCATGCTCTCTGCAGCTTTGTTAGAGAGTTTCTGCACAACTAAGTCTGTGTCCACAAGGTCACCATCAGGCTGTTGGTTGTATCTCTGGATGTCTTCCAGCAACCGTTTCTTTTCCTGGGCTATCTTTTGAGTTATTTTCTGTCGGCTTTTGTTGCGATCTGCAAATACAGTAAAAACAATAGTACGTAAAAAGAGCTGCCATGGTAATGAAGATATCAGTATAGCCTAAGATTTATCTGCATTAGTTATGTTTACACTATACATACCATTCTGTCTGTAAAGGTAGTGCTTTTTCTGACAAATGCTCACAAAGAGTGCTTCGATTGTGATCTGCAAACTTTGAGCATCAACAGGACCAGGTGCTGCACTTCCTTGATTAAAGATAAAATAAATAAACTTTTAATATTTAAGATACAGATATGCATTACAACCAAGTGACTGAGAGTGTTTATATATTAAGTATTTTTCTTACTGCTACTGGCCCACTGCCTGACATCAACAACTCATTGTTTCAGCATGTCATCACAGCAATGCAACTGCTCCTGCATTGTCTTCAGGCTCTCAGCTACATCCACAGTCTTCTCTACTGTCTGAAAACAGCAATACAGAAGGCAGTATTTTAAACTACCAGAGGTCCTGTACCACTACTATGTCTACTAGGGGGTACTATAACAACGTCATGAATTTTGGGTATAATAAGTAAAAGTTACGTTTAAATGTAACTGCTTTAAATAGTTAATCATCTTCAGTACGTGAACATACCTTCTTGAATCTGGAAGACAAGGCTATATGGAGGCCATTCTCTTTCCGTTCATTCCACCCCATAGCATGGACAGTCAGCATGTCAGTTCTTACTGTGAAAAACAAAACAAAATCAAAATACAATTTTGTAAAACATGTACATTTGCAGGCTGGCAAGGGGAAATAAGCTTACAAACCTGACTTGGCCATATACTTGGTGGTAAGGGCACATCTGGAGAGAAAACTATTCACTTGCTCAACTTCTTCACCTAGAGTGGTGCCGGCACCCTCCTGGTTCCTTGCAGTCCACATAATCTACAGGAAGAAGATAATGTGTAAAGCGGTGTGGACACACGATATTAAAGCATATCCTGAGATTACCAACTTTAGAGGGCAGCACTTAGGGGCTACAGAAAAACTTTAAACACACTCCTAGGTTATTGTATGGGTCAGTCCAGACCACTGTGGTATGGCTATTGTCATTTATTATGGCATTTTACACTCAGTTTGCCACATCATACTCTAAAATGTAAAGGTCAAGTAGCTAAAAGCATCACCTCGCATTTTGTATTGTGGGCTTTGGCATGCATCACAGACAAGCAATGCCTCATTTCCTGAAGGGGTTGAAGATGAGTCAGGGCCTCTGACACTTTTGTCAAGTATGGCACATATCGGCAGGTCACATCCATGGCCAAAAATGTAGCACTCTGGAACTCTTTTTGGAGAAACATTGGATATGCAAAGATTTCTCCTCTATACATATTCAGACCTTTACAAAAAAGCACAATGCACATGAAAGAGGCATTAGATCATAATATAAATATATATTATTTATCTTTTTACTACTACTTAATCAGACCCATACCAACCTTTGAGAAGAAATCCATGTCTACACACAGCGATTTCCACACCTTCTTCATCCAACTTGTTGGCCCGCTTTGAAGTCTCTCTTGCTGCATTCCATTGGGAGTCACCACACATCGCTTTTCCTGCAGTCTACCAAAGTAAATCATTTGAACATGACAATAGTTAATTCAAGTACACTAGATTGCAGGACTGTTCACGCAAACTTTAACTGTCAAGATTCTGTCTTTTGATGAAGAAAGTGTTTTGACACTAAATGACAACACAACACCAGGCTTAGGTCTCAATCATGTCTCTCCCGGCTCTGAAGGCCGGAGGACCATCTTTTATAGGGCACAGGAATGTAAACATAGATAGTGACAGTCAGGCAGTAATGACGTTACAACAGTCTCAGAGAAAGAGATTCACAGCTCCCAACACATGACCACTCAGACTAGAGAGATCATAGTTGGCGCTCTCCTTGTAGTCATGACAAAGGACATTTACCCAGTACTTTCTCCTGATCCCGAACATCTATTAACCCTGACACATAGACACAATCTACTCTTATTAATAGCAAGCTTACATGAGAACATACTAACTAGTATCCAATGACTAGTTCTATTGATTAGTGAATAATGTAAGCACACAGGAAATCGCAATTTCTTCCACACTTGGCCTGACCTATCTTACATTTGAAGGATAAAGCAATATGCAGTATGAATGTACTGTGCCCCCTGGATAAGAATCTAGTGCTGTATCCCCACCTGATCATAGACTCCCTTCTCCAAAGGCAATCGTGTTTTCTAGTTTAACTTTAATTAGTTACAAAATATTCCCAATAAATGTTGTTCAGAATAATGTAAAACTTACACTTGACAGTGTCCGGGGAACTTGACAGTTCCCCGGACCTCCTCAACAAAACTGGACACCTCAGAGTCTCGGGCTAAAAACACTCCATCGAAGAACCCTGGCTCTTCACTCCTTTAAAACAATGTATTATGGACTACCTTTGCAATAGGACCTTTTATATATGTAGCACTTATCAAAAAAAACATTGACATTAACAGTGTCATTAACAGCTGGACATACTGTATATTAACTACATTGGCTGTTTATAATGTGTGCACAGAACTCACTGGTTTGTTTTCTGGAACCTGTACAACTTTCTGTTGCCATCCACAGAAACAGCCACCATTTCAGGGCTACAGGCTAGACAGACCAATGGCTCCTTTCCAAGAAGTTGGTTCTCTTCATAGTTGCAGTACACAAATTGCAGAAAACTTCTCTGAAATGCATCTGCATTCACTTTGCCAGTCTAAAGGAAAGAATATAATACAGCTTTCAAGAACGATAAACTACATATTTGCCTTTGTATGTTTTGTGTTTTGTATGCAACATTTCAAATCCATAAGGATGCAAATGACTTTTGTGTGGTAAGGTCTTCAGTCTGTTATCTGAAATATGTTCTACCTACTACAGCCACTTGTGGACCCTGAACTGCTTTTTACTTACTCTTCCATATTGCTTTGTTCTCTGGTCCAACATTGCTGTAAAGGCTTGTCTGGACATTCCTGGAGCTGCTGTCTTCATAGCCTCAAAGGAATGGAAGAGATCTTGGTGGAACAGTGTCTGTGCCTGCATGGTAGCGGGCCAGTAACCACTCTTTACAAAGTCACTGACTTCTGGAGCCCATTTCTGGTTGCAATGTTTGCATGTTAGCACCGGAACGTGAAGATCATAACGGCCTGAGAACACATGAAAGGCAAATCAATAACATGAAACCAAATTAATGTGTTATATAAAAAAATTCAACAGTTTAACAAGATCCTACCATTTATGCAAACCAGTATGATGGATCTACCAACAGAGACTGCTGCATCAGCGGTGTCACAGGAGCATATCCTTTGAGGTAGAGCTGTTGGCAGAACACAATCTGCAAGGCAAAGAACCATAAGGTATACAATTAAGAATGTTTGGGTTGTGAGTAATGACTTAAATAACACATTTCAATTTCAGATAAGAATGATCTGTTAAGAAAATTGTCAATCAATCGAAAAAGAAACGCCAACCTTGTTCACAAATGATGTATTTTCCATCATGGAGTGTCACAGACTGTTGGCGGGATGTATTTGAAAAATCCATCCATGATGGTTTGCCTGTTGTGTAGAGTGTGGTGTTTATGTACCAAGCCATCACACTCAGCACAAAACCACTCTGAGGGCATACATTCCCCACAACGGATGACAGCTTCTTTCACGTGACAGTGATTGCATGTCATCTGGACGATGTTCTCAGCAGAAAGTAAAATGTCAAGGTTCTGTGGCCTCGCCTGTTGCCAACATTGTTGGACCTCTTTCTGCCTTTGACTCCAACTGGACAATGGTGGCTGCTGAACAAAATCTTGCGATTCAATGTTCTCTGAGTCCTGTAGAAGGTCCTCAAGCTGCTGCATATTAAAATCTTCAAAAGGGAGGAGAAAAAAGAATAATATAATAACTTCAACATTGCCACTGTTGAAATACAGCATTTGGAACAAAAGATTAATCACCATGGTCTAGGTGTTGGCCATGGTCTAATGGCTGTGAAGAAGAAACATGTCCTCCTTTGTCTGGTCTTGATGTTGACTGCTTTCTAAGGGCTCATGGGCGCTGGTGAACAATGTCCCCATTGTGGTCCCTCTTCTTCCAATGAACAGGTTTTGGTGATGCAGTCCTAGTTTTCTGTCTGTTCTTCTCTGTCTAGAATTACAACATGGTTTAAGAAAGGTTTACCAATATGGGAAATGCCTTCGGACTACTGACAGAAAAAGCAGTTAAAGTAGTGTAACCCTTCTGATTCATGTCTTTTAAATACGCCTCCATGTATCTTATATGGACTGGTAAGAAGGAATACTGTTAACTATAGACAAAACAGAAGCTACTTTACCTCTTCTGTCTTGAGATGTTCAATAAATGTATCTGCACTCCTGAGCTCATCCTCCAATTCCATCAACTACAAATCACTCATTATTGAGTTGAAAGAGCAGACAGACAAATGGGCAGATGGCGAGTGGGATGTTTCTTTGTGACACAAGAAAGTGCAATATTAGAACACTTTGAATACAAATAGTACATAATAGACTCGGAAGTACAAGGAGGCCGGGAACGTAGCTACCAGGTTGTAAAAACAACGATCTGGCGGTGAGTGGAGGGCAAACCAGGGTATGTCACCGCAAGTTATTGGGAAACTGGACCGCAGGTGTGGATCTTGTGCAGGTAGGATGGACTGGATCACTGGAGCCTGGAGATGCACACAAACACAGACAAACAGAAAGACAGGCAGAGCCTGTGGAGGGCGTAATACAGGTGACAGAGATAGGTGGACACAGGTATACACAGGTACGTCCTGATAAATTATGAAATAGGCTACTGTAAGGCAAGGATATGGTGAGGTAATAAGGATATTCCAGAAAATGCGTGACTTGAGCTGCAAGTAAGAAAAGATAAAAAATACAATACAATAAATGTCATACCTAGCAAGCTATGAGATGTAAAAAAGACCACACCAGCAAAGATAAACATTGGTCTGAGTCCAATGAATGTGCACCGGTTCATGACCTTGCATGACATAACGTTAGACTAGCTAGCTAGCTAGCACAGTGTATTAGCCTATTTTTGCAGTTTACAAAGTCAATTAATTTATATTGGTGATGCAAAGCACTTGGCAATGTACGTCAAACATAATAACATTAAACCAACCTAAAAAACAATTTTACAAAACTGTATAGGATAGTATCTTAAATATACGTTTACCTCATCGATAATAGCTTACCTTTTCAGAACGAGAGAGCGGAGGTTTGGTTGACAAGGAGTAGTTCCAGCCAGATCTTGAGCGTCAAACTTTTCAGCGACTTGTGTGTAATAATAAAATTACAATAATGTTGGATAATTTATAGGTTTTGCTGTCAGTGCATTTGACATGCTTGCTTCCATGCGCTTAAAATTATGATTAAAATAAAATGATATTCCTCCCCCGCTGGATTTTTATTTCATTTTTTTTTGTTTATGCATATAGACTACGTTTTTAGATCGGTTTATTTTGTATCAGTACATTTTATAAATAACTTTTATGTCCTTAAATAAGGTTTATGTCATTTATAACGTTTATGTCTTGGATATAACAAAAAAAATCACGTTGAAAGCACATCGGCCGGATTTTTACGAAATCACCCGACTTATTTTGGTGACGTTTCGTAAAAATCCTAAAGCCACTCATCAAAATCTATGGGAGACCTAATGCGTCAAAATACAACGCCATATTTCAGAATTTTCTACGGGACAAGCCGAACATATTAACGTGGAAGTCAATGTGCGTCCCTAGGCGTCAAAAAACTACGAAAAAGGCGTCCCCCGGCGTCGGTATAGTGACGCCAAAGGGCTCTGCCCAAGCGTCAGTATTTGACGAGTTGGGATGAGACTGGGTTGATTTCAAACTGTCATAATTCAAAATTGGCTGAATATTTGAGAAAGCTGAATCATTTGGGAATAGCTGAATGTCTTGTGAACATTTTAAAGGTTGAATGGTGAAAAGTATGCTGAAAGTATGCTGAAGTAGTTACGTTTGAAAGAGGAGGAAGCTTTTTAATGATTTGAAAGGATTTACCATTACTTTTAATGGGAGAATAATTTGCACAAAAACCTTAATGTCTTAAAAAGTATAAAAGTGAGAAATACCAAAAGTCATAGCCAACATCTCCTGAAGGAGCTGAACGTTTTGATACAAAAAATTGTAGGAATCGGTGAAAGTATGCAGAACTAGTTAAAGGCCAAAAAACGGCGGAAGAACTAAGAAGTTGATATTATTATATAAATATAATAATAAATATATATGTGAGAGAACAAAGGTTGTGCCCTTGCCGAAGGCAAAGCACACTCAACTACAAAACTAATAATAACTAGAAAGGTACATTTCCTGAAGAAAATGTGTGTGTTTGCTGAAAGCAGTTGAAAAGATTGTTTTGATCGCTTGAATAGTGAAGAAGGTTTTACAAACATTTTAAAAGAGGTATGTGCTTTAAAAACAAAATGGTGAGAAAAAGTGTTAAAAGTATATCTGTCATTGTTATGCATTGCGATATTTTCTTACTGTTGAAAATGGAGAAAAAACAGTGATGAAAAGAGTATCTTATTGACTTTCATACATTTTTAAGCATTAAAAGTATTAAAGAATGAAAGACTGAGAAACAGAAAACTGTTTGAAGTTAGAAAAATGAGCCAATATAGTGATGAAGAGTATATTGCATAACAGTTATCAATATCATAGCAGACAAAAGTATGTCAGCAGTATGAAGGTGAAAAAAAGTGTTGCTTTGAAACCAAAATGGTGAGATAGTGTTAAAAGTATCATTCTTATGCATTGCAATATTTTCTCAGTTGAAAAAGGAGAAAAAAGAGTGATGAAAAGGGTATCTTATTTAATTTCATAAATGTTAAAGCGTTATGTTAGAGAAATTTTATTTTTTATTTCATTCTAACCCTTTCACATTTTTAGCCCCTTAATATTAGTTAGACTTGTACACTTCTTATTTAAGAAAGTATCATTGTTATGCATTGCAATATTTTCTCAGTTGAAAAAGGAGAAAAAAGAGTGATGAAAAGGGTATCTTATTTAATTTCATAAATGTTAAAGCGTTATGTTAGAGCAATTTTATATTTTATTTCATTCTAACCCTTTCACATTTTTTGCCCCTTAATATTAGTTAGACTTGTACACTTCTTATTTAAGATTCTTATGTTTAATGTGTGCACCTTCCTGCCACAGTAAATTCCTTGTCTGTGTGATGTTTCTTGGCGAATAAAACCCATTAATAATTGAAAGATGTAGAAACAGAAAAAAGTTTGAACAGTGGAACAGTGAAGAGCGTTGGCCAATCGGATTGGTTCCTTGTTTCTTGTAACATAGCAACCGTTGGTCATTGGCAACATTTCTAACCTAGAATCTATGTTTCAGGTTCAAGTTGGAAGAGAAACTAATCATGTGGCCTGCACACCCAGTCCTGTTCAGACACTTAATTTAAAGATGACATCAAAATAATAATCCATAGTGCAGGGTTGCCGATGTTGTCGTTGTCCCTGGTGAGTTTTTTATACTTTTAAATTCAATCTCGTCACATTACGTGACTTTGCTGTGCAACTGCAAAAGCTACTCTAACTCAGAATGCTGCTGCAAAAAAAGCTGAACTATTGTGGGTGGTAAAAGAGATCATGCTACATCTAACCAGCGGATCATTTCTTGCAAGTGTGTCAAAGTGGTATTTTTACAGACTGTATTAACACCGTAGGCGTGAATAATGCATGTATCGTCATTGTCGTCCATCTTTAGCCGAAGAAGCTAGAGAGAGGATGCAATGGGAGATTTCCTACTGTAAGCTAGATACTGCTTCAAATTCAAACGGAGATGATCTTTTGATTAAAGACAAGTTCCTTAACCTCTGTTGTCAATATCGCCGATAAAAAGTAAATACTGTTACGAAGCATTTGTTTGTAGGTAATGAACGATAGACGTAGCTAGTTTCGCCGTTCTATGGCAGCTACAGTACTGTATGATGACAGTCGTAGCTGGCGTTGTAAGCACTCGTCATTAGAATGGCCATAACTTTAAAACAAAAGATCATATTTCAAATATGTCTGCTGTTCTACATTGCCCACACAATTATGTATATATATATATCAACTCTAACATGGCCTGTATCTTGTTTTGAAAGTGCTCGAAAATTAGCTTGTCTAATGTATGGTGGACTGAGAAAACATATTTGTCAAAGCGGAGCGAGCGGATGTCGTGGGAGAATTCCTACTGTTAGATTTACTGCTTCAAATTGCAACCGGAGAAGATATTTTGAGTAAAGACAAGTTTCTTAACATCTGTGTTCAATATCGTCAACTAAAAGTAAAAACGTTTCAGTTACGAAGCCTTTGTTCGTAGTAACGCCAGCTGCAGTAAACCTTTCGTGACCCCGGTTTGGCTGTTCATGACGGTCGGCTATGACAGTGTTGAGCCTCGATTTTTGCAGATTTTTGTGAAACTTGCTTAAAGAAAAACGATCTAGCTAGATTATGTACACTTTAAGCTCAATGTACATACTTAGTTTTGCTAATTTGGTCGATTGTAGAAAAAAGTTGAACCGTTTTTAGTTATGGAGAGCCATCGCGCTAGCTTGGAATTGCGTTATCCCACTCATAACTTCAGTGGTCATAACTTTTAAACAAAATAGTCTATCTTAAATCTGTCTGCGGTTCTGAATTCACAACAAAATTACGCACATTTCATACACACAGTATTGACGACTGAGAAGATTTTTGTCAGAATGGCTCTGTGAAATCGTCTTGATAAAGGATGATTTGCCTAACATAATCATACAAATATTTATATTAGTGCTGTCAAACGATTAAAATATTTTATCGCGATTAATCGCATTAATGAAATAGTTAACTTGCGATTAATCGCACTTTTTTATCTGTTCTAAATGTCCCTTGATTTATTTTTGTCCAATTATTTTTTCTTATTTTAATACTCTTATCAACATCGAAAAGTGGATCAGATTGCTTGGTGCAAATGTTTTTTTTAATTGAAAACAACATTGCAATCGCCTGGCTTTGACGAGGGGGCGGAGAATTCGCATCAGCTGTGTGCTTGGCCATCAAGTGGTATTTCAGACTGGACGTGCTGCGATGATAGCTCAGTTCACAACGACAAAACACACAGATCACTTTGGTCTTGTCAATGGAACTATTTGGCAACTTTTTTAAAGTAAACTTTCCATTCAGAATCTTATTGGCATCCATTTCGCCGTCTCGCGCTCGCCATCCACTCAAAACGTAACGTTAGCCTAGTACTCTTTAGCCGGCTCGCAAGCCCAAACAAGTGTGTGCGGCGTGCCTGTTGTTTTGTTTCCGGTCCAGCTAGATCCGGTGTGGTGTTAGTAGTTTGTAACGTCAGTAGTTGATGCAACAGCATGTGAAAAAACTACAACGTTTGCTAGGCCAAAAGTAACGTTAATCGCGCGATAAAAGAATTGACGCTGTTAAAATGGGTTTGCGTTAACGCCGTTAATAACGCGTTAAACTGACAGCACTAATTTATATAATTAGAAAGCCCTACTTCTTGTCTTCAAAATGGTATAAACAGGTCTATGAAGGATTTTAAATCTTTGTGTCTATTCCAATAAGTAATGATGGTATTCAATGACACAAATCTGTGTTCTAGAAAGAGTGGTCTGGAGTCGCAGAGGTCCCATAATATCAGCTTTAATGCAGCAGTTGGAAATCAACAAGTACAGAGCTCTGGGGCTGTCTACGTTTCCCTACCCGCAACAGAGTTTGGGCTGGTTCACGAAGTCCAACTGGCTATCTTTCCCTGCCCCAGCATATAATATACAGTGCAATTAAAACAGAAAGATGAAAAGAGGGTTGAGCTTGTTCTCTCGTGCATCAGGGAGTTGTTCTTGCCTCCGCGTCCCACCTGCTCGGGTGCCATCTCCACCCAGATTCAAGGTTGTTTCTGAAAATGAAAAGATAGAGACACAAAGAACAGCCTGCTTCCCACACTCAGTGTGAGACCCAATGTTTAAGCCTGAGCACACTTCTAAGTTTCATAACTTTAATAAGCACAATGCATAACTTTAATAAGCACAATACATAACTTTAAGACATGCCTCCTTCATAAATCCTGTTGTTATATTCACTCGTGCACAGTGCCCGTGATGCATTCAGTGATTAAAATGCCACACATATTAATAACTGGGATCATAGTTAGTGCCGTGCCTGATATGCAGCTGGTGATTACAGTTCTAGAATATGTGTTGTAATGTATTATACATTCTTTATCTATTATTTGAAAAATTATGCATATTCAGGCAGGAAAGTGTTAAACAGTGTCAAAAATTGATGCGGTGAGAAACAGTACTGTCAGTGCATGACGTCAAAATAGAATTTGACTTGAACATTCTGAACCATTGAAACCCATTCATTTTTTAGCACTTTAAACTTTTATATCTTCAAAACTTTAAAAGTTATCAATGAGAAAAGTAATAGCACACTAGAGCAGTTCAGACTTTATCAAATGAAGTTTGAACGGTGTTTCTATCTTAAACGGTGTGAAAGGAGTAGGCGACGGAAAAAAGTGGGGAAAAAAATAATAAGTATGCAGAACAATATGTTTTTTGTAGCTATATTCTTTTAGTGTGTTTGCTTGCAGCAAAAAAAAAATATATATAGCTGCAAGCAGCAATGATGTGGCCAAGCAGTCATATGACCCAGAAAACATTTTAAACATCCTTAGAACAGGGTTCCGAGTGCATGCAGCAAGTTTGGTGTGAATCCATCAAAGATTTGCTGAGATACGACCCAACTTCCTGTTTACTGGCTTAAAGGCACATTTTGATTGGCTGTACCGGGCAAACGGTTTCTAAAATCAAAATACCATGTGATGGCCTTTGTGAGGCTTGGTCTGAAGATAATCTCTGCCAAATTTGGTTCAGATTGGACACACTTTGTAGGAGTAGTAGAGAAAAAAGTTTTTTCATAAATTCAAAATGGCGGCCGCATTAATTCGGCTGTTATCACAAGTTATCATGTGTTACACACGGGATGTCCCAAGATATCATGAGACAAAAGAATCAATTAATAAAGGCAAAGAAATCAACAGTTATAGGCCAAAACACACATCACATGACACCAAATTGTTTGGACATCCTCATAAGATGGTTCCGAGTCATCATACCAAGTTTGGTGTTGATATCTCAAAGATTGGCTGAGATTTGATCCAACTTCCTGTTTGGTTGCTTTGTTGACAATGTTGATTGGCTGTACCGGACAAACGGTTATGAAAATCAAATATATAAATAATACCTGAGTGAGGGTTGCTCTGATGATGATGTGAGCCAATCCTGGGGAAGATTGGAAACATTTTTAGGAGAAGAAGCGAAAAAAACGTGTTTCCTTAACATTCAAAATGGCGGAAAATCTGTATAAACTGAAATTGACGTCATAGGGTGTGTTGAACTCGTCTTGATCCAGGGAATCCAACGGTACCTCATTTCTCATTTTTGAAAATCGGTCATACGGTTCAAAAGTTACGTGTGTAAACACAAGGCCAAATTTGACCCGTTGGTGGCGCTAGAGTGCTCGAATGGGAGACATGAAACTTGGTGAGAATAAAGAGGGGCCTGTCCTTAATGAGTGTGCCAAATTTCACAAAAAGTGACCATACGGTTCTAGGGGCTGCCATAGACTCCAATGGGAGAGGAAGATGATTAATAATAATAACTAGAGAGGGTACAATTTCTGGGGAAATTGTAGGGTGTGCTTGCTTGCGTCGGTTGCAGGTGGGTCCGTCCTCTAAGTTTTTTCCTTCTAGTGATATTTTCAAGCATTTAGCCTACTCATATTGCATATTTCATTAAGAAAACCCTTTGAAACAGCTGCAAACCCCCTTTGAAACAAGCTACTGTGACAACGTTGTCACTGGCAGTATATTTCAGATGGAATCGCGATTCAAACAGTACCGTCTGCTAACTGAAAATATGCCCCCCAAAACGTAAATAAGTTTGACATTAATGTAGGGGGAAATGGCTAATTCAAAATAAGTTTGCTAGAGGCATACTAGCTGCTGTTGCTCCACATTTCACTGATTGTTTGAAAGCGCCGGAAATTAAACCGTTTCTTTTGACATAAAGTTTAGCTGTGGCATTGAAGACAGTACTACACACCATAGACATATATACGTATGCTACACACTGCCAGTGGGCGAGCCGAGTCTGACTGAGGCTAACGTCAAAACAAGCCGCGGTGTCACTCAAATTCCAAGTTTTACACAAATCACAAAAATATGCTGACCCGCTGGCTATCTTCGCAATCGCCATATCTTTAAAACACTGCCCTCCTTCTGATTTTTGATGTAGAATTGACCCTGGTAGGAAATTAAGAAAATACTCATCAGAGATCGACAACAGCTGACGCAATTGTCAACGGAGGCTGACGGGGCTCTCACGTAGCAAACCAATCAAAGTTTTTACAGCAACCTACATTAAAATCTCATCTGGCTGTCTTCACAATAGTCATATCGTCATAACATTGCCCTCCTTCTGTTTTTTGGTGTAGAATTGACCGAACTATAAAATTACGAAAATACTAAACTACTATGACGCTTGCATGGCTGCCGCCTAGGCAGTCTCACGGGCGACCCGCACTCGCTCAAATTACAAAGACTTTCACGACCTAAATAAAAAATCAGAGATGGCAGTTCCACTCGAAATTGCTTTCTCAACAAAACCCAATGGTTGGTAATTTTGGGGGTTGGCATTTTTCACTCATAATCCAACCTCCAATTTGCGTGCTAGAACGTCTCTATCACGTTGTATCCATGCGTCGTTGCTAATGTGTGCTGACGTAGTGACGTAGGCTAGCACTGGTACCCTTCGTTGACACAAGACACTTTTTGCCACAAAAACGTTGTAACCTCCTAAACTGTGCTACGGAGTGTAAATAAAAATACAAGCAACTCAATCGCTACCAAGACGAAACTTTTGACACTTACGTTGTCTATGTAGTACAAATATTGACTGAGGCTTAGGGGGGCATAAATAATAACTAGAAAAGGCTGTTCCTGCGAAACAGCAGTGAGAATGCTGAAAACCTGAATGGGGATAGCTGACCATGCTAAAAAAAGCGGAAGGAATGCCTGAAAGGTATTTTTGAAAGGGGCTGGAGCTGGACGAAGGTATAAAACTACAGAAAAGAGAAGAAAAATGCAAAAAGAGAAATAATTCTGAAGAATTTGAACATTTTGCAGAAAATTATTTGCTGGAGTTTCAAAAGGCCTGAAATGTATGTTAGAAAGGACCTGCAGCAAGATGAAGGCAGAAAAGTACAGAAAATAGAAGAAAAATGCAAAAGTACTGGCAGTTGGAAAGTACTGCTGTGAAAGGTATTTTTGAAAGGACCTGGAGCAAGATGAAGGCAGAAAACAGAAGAAAAGAGAAGAAAAGAAGAAGAAAAATGCAAAACAATAAGGCAGACATCCCAACCTGCAGAGAATCACTTCCGGGAGGTGGCCTCCCCCCCCGGGACGCAATCCGGACGCATGATGTACCCCCTCAACCTGCACGTAACCCCCCCCCCCCCCCCCCCCCGACGCAATCGGGACGTGCAATATGCACCTATCTCTACCAGAAATGACAATTGGACAGTCTCTCGCTTGCTCGAAATACAAAATCCCCGATTTCCGTGAGATTGTATAGCATTTGCGGGCGTCAGGGAGACGCTATTGAAATGCGGGAGACTCCCGGACCTTCCGGGAGACTTGGGATGTCTGAATAAGGGCAAAAATTCTGAAAGATGAGCTGCAGGAAAATGTGAACATTTAGCAGAAAACCAGTTGCTGAAGTCTGGGTTGAACAAATTTGAAGGTAAAAGGACAACACTGGAATGACTTGAACTTGCTGGAAAAAAGTAGCAACTGTTGGTCATTGGCAACAGACTGGCAACATTTCTAACCTAGAATCTAGGTTTCAGGTTCAAGACGGAAGAGAAACTAATCATGTGTGCCTGCACACCCAGTCCTGTTTAGACACTTAATTTAAGATGACATCAAAATAATAATTCATAGTGCAGTGTTGCCAATGTTGTCGTTGTCCCTGGTGAGTTTTTTATACTTAAATAATAAGATCATGCTACATCTAACCAGCGGATCATTTCTTGCAAGTGTGTCAAAGTGGTATTTTTACAGACTGTATTAACACCGTAGGCTTGAATAATAACCGAAGGCGTGAAGCTAGAGAGAGGATGCAATGGAAAATTTCCTACATAAGCTAGATCTACTGCTTCAAATTGAAAACGGAGACCATCTTTTGATTAAAGACAAGTTCCTTAACCTCTGTTGTCAATATCGCCAATAAAAAGTAAATACTCTTCAGTTACGAAGCATTTGTTTGTAGCTAGGTAATGAATGATAGTTATTAGACCGTATGTGACCTGGTTTCGCCGTTCTATTAGCAGCCATGATGACAGTAGCGTCACTAGAATGGCCATAACTAACAAAAGATCAAATATCGAATCTGTCCGCTGTTCTACATTGCCCACATAATTACGTATATTTCATTCCAAGACTCTGCCGAAACCATAGATATCCTTTATGTGTCTGTGCGGTCAGAAATACAACTCCTTTGGCAGTTTCAAAAACATTCATGGTGCATGTCTGTTTGGTTGCCGGTGTTGTGTCCCTACTGGTTTCCGAACTAACTGGTTTCCCAGCGGTGCGTGCACCTCAGTCTGCCTCTATCACCAGATTCGTCACAAATTCACAAACATATTACCAGGGCCGGATTAACAATTTTCTGTGCCCTGGGCAACAAGGCTTAAGGCCCCCCCCCCCCCCCTCAATCTAGCTTGCACCTAACTAAATTAACATATTTGAGTGTGCCAACATTAGCAATAACGTCAGCAAGTTTGAGGTGTATGCATAGGCTAACCATTAAATTAGCAGCACATTTCCCGTATTTAACAATGATTAAACATGGACTTACCTGAAAGTGATGCACGGGCACCATCTCGCAGTCTCTTTCTTTCTTTTTTCCTTCTCCTGACTCCTGTTATCGTTTTAACCCTCGTGCTGCCTTCGGGTCACATGACCCAAAGGTTCATAACGAACCATCATTGTGTTTACCCAATTTTACCCAATACAAAAACAAATAAAAATAATTTTCTTTTAACCATTCCAATGTGGGGGGTCTGAGACAGCCCGACAGTTAAAAGAAAATGCTTCACTTTGTTTTTGTATGAGGTAAATTTGTTGCAATACGACGGTGGGTCACAATGACTGATGGGTCAGAATGACCCGAAGATAACACAAGGGTTAAGCCCATTTTAGAAAAGTTGACCTAGCCTACTGTCAAAGTTCGTCAGCCCACTGAGGGAAGGGCACCCACAGCGAGCTTGGAAAGTTGAGTGTGTAGCCTATTTGTTTGTTTTTTTGGGGGGGGGACTGCGTTCATAACGCAGTCCCCCCCCCCCTGTGATATTGCATTTATCACAGGATTTGTAGTTTTATCACCGCATACGTACCAACACCAAGATCCCACAGAAAGAACTACAACACACCGAACCAACGTTCTGAGGGCAGCGTTCTGCTGGTTTTGTAGCAACTACTCTAGAGCTCTGCTGTGTAGGCTACGACTCAATTTTTTGCTACTTTATAATTCTTTATAATTTTATAATTTTTCTGGAAATGAACGAGGATAAAAAATGTTTTAGACCTGACTAGATTAAATTTAAGACCTCGGATGAAAATCTAGCAGTTTTTAAGACTTTTTAAGGCCTTAAATTTTAAGTTCAGAATTTAAGACTTTTTAAGACCCCACAGAAACCCTGTAATAATAATAATTAAGCCTCTATAGTGCGTAGGCTAATTAATTCCTAGTCAAGTCAATAGCCTATATTTTGCTGTAGCCTTGTTTTGTGGGGTTTAGAAAAAAGCAGAGAACTGATGTTTAAATGTACAGTGCATTATATACACCCCCCCTACCCCACCACCACCACCACATATGTAACGGATAATGTAATACAAATACCGACGGGGCGAACAGGACCCCGACGTGATCAACTGAACTTTTTGGAACATTCTGAAGAGCCGTGTAATAAATGCAAGATATCAAAACTCAAGCTTGTCTTGTGAGGGAAATTTATTCAATAAGAAAAAAAGGTGAATAGCCTACACATGTGCGCGTCTTTTAGCAAATATGTGTGCAAAGTCTTTTACCACACTCTTTACATCTAAACTGCACGCACATTCATTTTCTATGTTAAGGATGGCCAGACCTGACAGCCTCTCTTGTGACATGGAGCTTCTAAGATATGTTTTGATCAGTTTCAGCTTGGAAAATGACCTTTCAGCGCTTGCGACAGTCACGGGTATTGTCAGAAATAATTTGATGGCCGTGGCTACATCAGGAACACTTGATAGTATGGAGTTGTGTTTTATTATTAGCGTGTTCGCTAAATGGAGCAATTTTTTGTCGTGTGAATCTGTAGAAAGCAATGACTGTACGTTTTACACGATCATAATATGTATATAACTGAAATACAATGACTTATTGTAACTTTGATTATGTTTTTGTATGTTTAAATAGTCAAACGCAATCGCAGTACTGTCGCATACTTTATCATGTTTGCTAATAATGTTAGTTATGTAATATATTTTATAATTAAGCACTTTTTCTACTTTTTTTTGTAGTTTCACTCCATTTCAATGTTGTCAGCTTGATAGGAAGTCAATAAAGGAGCAAGGCTAATTTTCCTGGCTCTTGGAAAGGAGGCTCTGTTAACGCTAGGAAGCACAACACAGACACAGAGCAGTACAGCTGTCAAAGTATAGGCTAACGTTAGCTACGTGGTACAGTAATGTTAGCTATAGCAAACAGTACAGTACCTGTCTCTTCTGGTAGATGAGTGCATCCTTCACCAGCTGGTCGAAAAAGGAATTTGTAATTTTGGGAAGTTTGGCATTTAATTCAGAAATTTTCTGTTTTGAATGCCGCTTTTGGGCACCGCTTTTAAATGTGCGTTTCATTTTTCCTACGCTACGCTACAGTTAGCTACCTATTTGCAGCGGGCTCGCCGGTCTGTGTGACCATCTGACCTACTTCGTCATGTCACTTACCTAGCTAACAAAGAAAGCACAATTAAATATACTTTACTTTATTTTTATATCAACTCTGGAAACACAGACAAGACAATAAGACATCCCATGTAATTCAAATTGGATAAAAAATGTAAAAAAACAGGGGGGGGCCTACCACGCGAGGCCCCCCATCCCTGCGAGGCCCCCCGCGGTGCGGGGGTAATCTTTACGGGCCTGATAAACAACGTGTTCAACTTTATGCATAAATATATGTGACTCTGTAGCCTACACATAGGCCTACAATTTGAGACAATTTAAGACAAGCATTCATGACAAACTATTCAGTGTCATTCATTTTACGAAAATGATGCACCTCGACTGGGGAACAGGGATGAATGCAACCATAGCCTATAATGACTCCAAGCGCAGAGCATGCAAGGAGATTGTAAATAATTGATGAAAGGTCATATACACATTTATTAAAGATTCGTTTTGGCATGAAAAGGTATTATGCTGAAACTTTACAACCACCAAAGTGTGAGTGAAAAAAGAAACGTATGCGCTATGCCCCATGTATGGTCAGAGGGGATTCAAACATTCAATAGCCTACCAAATAGGCAAAGGAATGCACCAGATATCTGGCCAAAGGTGCTGCTCAGGCAATGCAACATAGCGGCATGGAGATTAAATCTGTTCACATTTGTTACATACTGTATTTGTTCTTACAGCCAATATGGTTTCCCAGACGTGGATTAAGCCTCGTCATTTTTCTTTTACTTTTGGACTACAGGTTTAATCCATGTCTGGGAAACTGGGCCATTAATAATGTGCGCTCCTTGCTCAGGTTTAATTAATGGCACTCTGTTCCTTGCTCCACTAATTTACAACTCCGTTCAAACATGCTCTGACTAATGCTGGGTACACACCACAAGATAATCGGGCTGATTTGGGGCCGATTTCCCCCTTCCGACAATCCTAGGTAATGTCCCGACAATCCTAGGTTATGTCCCGATTATCTACAGATTATTTTATCCGATTTTCCCTTGATGTGAGGTGTGTTAAGAGTGACCGAACTTTCTCGGAAGAACGTCGGAGCCGCTCCGAAATCATGATGTGTGGGGGGAACCCCGAGGACAAACACCACACACTATAGGATCGAAAGGTTAAATATAGGATTTTGTTGTCCTCATGTGTGTGGTCTCTCACATTTAAAAAAGATTAAAAAAATATTTTTGTGTGTACCCAGCATAACACAGGTCTCTATCCTCTATAGACCTGTCCTGCATGTTCGAGATGTTTCCCTGCTCCAACACACCTGATTCAAATGAATGGGTCGTTAACCAGCTCTGCAGAAGCCTGCTTATAACAATTTATTTGAATCAGGTGTGTCGGAGCAGGGAAACATCTCAAACACGCAGGACAGGGGTGCCCTGAGGACAGGGTTGGGAACCACTACTGATAGGTTCCCATCCCTATCCAGGGGGGAAAAACTGACCCTGTACATTTTCATTTACTTTCAATTACATTAAAAGTATTTTGTACATTCCCTGTGTTGGATATTACTTTATATTGCCAGGGGTATTACATGTTTTATTTCTTGAATAAGGCTACTCTGTGTACTGTCCAGCTGTCTTCAACCCTGTGTATTCCTAACCTGTTTTGTTGTAATGTTATTTTGCTTGCTGTTGTGCCACAATTTATCCTTGGACATACCCATCACATTGACCAGAGGCTTTGTCCTTACTATTTGTGCTCTCACACTGCCATCTAGTGGGAACTTTAGCGAACTTAAATGTATACCTTTTTCGAAATGTGAATGATATAGTATACAAACATCTTTTTTTCAGTAGCTTACAAAATAGCCTACAGTTGTTGATAATGTCACTGCCAATTTATATTAGCCTATTTCTTAACCCTTGTGTTATCTTCGGGTCATTCTGACCCATCAGTCATTGTGACCCACCGTCGTATTGCGACAAATGTACCTCATACAAAAACAAAGTGAAGCATTTTCTTTTAACTGTCGGGCTGTCTCAGACCCCCCACATTGGAATGGTTAAAAGAAAATTATTTTTATTTGTTTTTGTATTGGGTAAAATTGGGTAAACACAACGATGGTTCGTTATGAACCTTTGGGTCATGTGACCCGAAGGCAGCACGAGGGTTAACCTTAATTCAATCAAGATCGGTTGAGTGTGGACAGGTTTTCTCTCTTGCAATGATCGTTACCTGGTTTCCCCTCAGAAACGAATGAAGTGGTAGCACCCAATTTTAAACGTGTACAGACGTTAAAAACGGCCGTGTACAGACGTCAAAACGTGTACAGACGTTAAAAACTATCGAACGCCAACTGTGCCAAAACGTCTGAATTGTCGTTTGTGTACAGACGTGACATTTTTATGTGTACAGACGTCTTTTTTTTTTTTATGTCTGTACACGTTTTGACGTCTGTACATGGCCGTTTTTGACATAGTTTGCCATGAAATGGCAAATGCTTGTCTTGTTGACTAGAAAAACAAATTGTAGGCTTATGTGTAGGCTACAGAGTCACATATATTTATGCATAAAGTTCAACACGTTGTTTATGAAATGTCTAAAGTTGGCCAATTTAGATTATGTAGGCCTACCTTAATATTCTAACCCAAGGGGGTTAGTATATTATGCAGTGTACATAATACACTGTATATTTAAACATCAGTTCTCTGCTTTTTTTTTTTACTGTCGGAGGCCGAACACACCACAAAACACAGCAAAATATATTGACTTGACTAGGAATTAATTAGCCTACGCACTATAGAGGCTTAATTATTATTATTATGATTATAACATGTATATACTAGAGAGGATACAATTTCTGGGGAAATTGTAGGGTGTGCTTGCTTGCGTCGGTTGCACAGGGGTCTGTATATTTTATATAAAAATGCATCGGGCCTACTTATTATTTATAAAGATTACATAGATTTAAAAGCATCTTTTTTTTGCTGCTCATTTACAACTCAAAATACGAGTGAAGTGTAGAATGAAATATGATGTCTTCTCATTTCCCCTGCAAGAGGCAGCTGACAGGCTGAATCAAAACGAATACATTTGGCAGACCGGTGTAAAAATTGACCTAATCTCTATGACTTAAACGTCCTTTTAAGTTTTCCCTTCTCGTGATATTTTGAGGAATTTAGCCTACTCATATTGCATTCATTCATAATAAAGAACCCCCTTTGAAGATTATTCTACGACGTTACCGGCAGAAGATAGAATCGCGATTCAAACAGTACCATCTGCTAACTGAAAATATGCCCCCCAAAACGTAAATAAGCTTGACATTTATTTAGTGGAAAATCGCTCATTCATAAAAAGCTCACTGGTAGCGATCATTGTCAGTAACAACGCAAAATGCGATATAAGGGGAGTGCCGAACATGTTCTGTCGCCGTTTGACTTCCTACAGCTGTGTAGATGTTTTTGTAGTGTCTCGCGTAGGCTACAGCGTTGCAGTGATACACTGGATTGAAACCACAGGTAATGATAATTTCACCCACAAATCGTTTACTTGTAATCTAATGTCATAATAAATCCTACAACGAAAATGTATATGTGAGGAATGTTTATTTTAACGATTGAAAACAGATACATCATAGACCACTGTAGTATGTGTTGCCCGGGCAACACAGGCTAATGTCATGATGCCAATACTTCAGTGAAATAGTAGACTACTGTTTCCGAGAGTAGATGTACTTCCTTAATAATATCAGCTTATATTGTACATTACACATCACAATTGTGTGTCATATCACAAAGTAAAATGAGTAAATAGTTATCACCCTGGCCTCTTTTCTTGTGGCGTTTCTGCAGCTGCCTTGCAGTAAAGCTATAGTTAGCCTAGCTATCCCCCAAGTTAACAGATGCGAAACGAATGTTCTGCCAAAGGTAGTCACGCGTGTTTTCGTGACATTAGTGCAGACCGGTGTAAAAATTGACCTAATCTCTATGATTTAAACGTCATTTTAAGGTTTTCCCTTCTCGTGATATTTTCAGGCATTTAGCCTACTCATATTGCATTCATTCATGAATAAACAACCCCTTTGAAGATTATTCTACGACGTTACCCGGCAGTAGAAGATGGAATCGCGATTCAAACGGTACCATCTGCTAACTGAAAATATGCCCCCCAAAACGTAAATAAGCTTGACATTTATTTAGTGGAAAATTGCTCATTCATAAAAAGCTCACTGGTAGCGATCATTCTCAGTAACAACGCAAAATGCGATATAGCCCTGTGTGGAGAAGCTGCCCCGGTAAATTGTACTACTACGGTACAGTACTAGACTACTGCTGTGTTCGTCTTGGTAGCGATTGCATTGTTTGAATTGGATTTAACGTTCCGTTGTACGGTTTAGGCTGAAATTAATTATTTTCATGAACCGATTGACAACGTTTAGGCTGTGGCAATGAAGTTCAGGTTAGTAGTTAGATAGACTTTTGATTTAAGTAAGGGGAGTGCCGAACATTTTCTGTCGCCGTTTGACTTCCTAAACAGCTGTGTACTGTAGCTAGATGTTTTTGTAGTGTGTCTCGCGTAAGCTACAGCGTTGCAGTGAGCTACACTGGTTTGAAACCACAGGTAATGGTAATTTCACCAACAAATCGTTTACTAATGTCAGAATAAATCCTACAACGAAAATGTATATGTGAGGAATGTTTATTTTAACGATTGAAAACAGATACATCATAGACCACTGTAGTATGTGTTGCCCGGGCAACACAGGCTAATGTCATGATGCTAATACTTCAGTGAAATAGTAGACTACTGTTTCCGAAAGTAGATGTACTTCCTTAATAATATCAGCTTATATTGTACATTACACATCACAATTGTGTGTCATATCACAAAGTAAAATGAGTAAATATTTATCACCCTGGCCTCTTTGCTTGTGGCGTTTCTGCAGCTGCCTTGCAGTAAAGCTATAGTTAGCCTAGCTATCCCACAAGTTAACAGATGCGAAACGAATGTTCTGGCAAAGGTAGTCACGCGTGTTTTCGTGACGTTAGTGACGTAGTGACGTTAGTAACGTCAGTGACTGTGGCTAGCAAATTAGCCACCGTTAGCTTCACTTTTCGCCACAAAAACTTAACCTACGCCCAAACCATGCAACGGAACGTAAATTCCAATAGAAGCAACTCAATCACTACCAAGACGAAACTTTTGACACCTACGTTGTCTATGTAGGCCAAATATTGACTGAGTTTTAGGGGGGCAAAAAGAATAAAAATAATAATAATAAAAATAACTAGAGAGGGTACAATTTCTGGGGAAATTGTAGGGTGTGCTTGCTTGCGTCGGTTGCACAGGGGTCCGTTTTTGAATGAAATTTTTACAACTGATTTCTGTATATTTTATATGAAAATGCATACTTATTATTTATAAAGATTAAATAGATTTAAAGGAATTTTTTTTTGCTGCTCATTTACAACTGAAAATATGAGTGAAGTGTAGAATGAAATAGATGTCTTCTCATTTCCCCTGCAAGAGGCAGCCTCATCGTTGAATCAAAACGAATAAATTTGGCTCTATGACTTAAACGTCATTTTAAGTTTTTCCCTTCTCGTGATATTTTCAGGCATGTAGCCTACTCATTGCATTCATTCATTAATAAAGAACCCCCTTTGAAGATTATTCTACGACGTTACCCGGCAGTAGAAGATGGAATCGCGATTCAGACAGTCCCATCTGCTAACTGAAAATATGCCCCCCAAAACGTAAATAAGCTTGACATTTATTTAGTGGAAAATTGCTCATTCATAAAAAGCTCACTGGTAGCGATCATTCTCAGTAACAACGCAAAATGCGATATAGCCCTGTGTGGAGAAGCTGCCCCGGTAAATTGTACTACTACGGTACAGTACTAGTAGACTACTGCTGTGTTCGTCTTGGTAGCGATTGCGTTGGTTGAATTGGATTTAACGTTCCGTTGTACGGTTTAGGCTGAAATTAATTATTTTCATGAACAGATTGACAACGTTTAGGCTGTGGCAATGAAGTTCAGGTTAGTAGTTAGATAGACTTTTGATTAAGTAAGGGGAGTGCCGAACATGTTCTGTCGCCGTTTGACTTCCTACAGCTGTGTAGATGTTTTTGTAGTGTCTCGCGTAGGCTACAGCATTGCAGTGAGCAACACTGGTTTGAAACCCCAGGTAATGATAATTTCACCCACAAATCGTTTACTTGTAATGTAATGTCATAATAAATCCTACAACGAAAATGTATTTGTGAGGAATGTTTATTTTAAAGATTGAAAACAGATGCATCATAGACCACTGTAGTATGTGTTGCCCGGGCAACAGAGGCTAATGTCATGATGCTAATGCTTCAGTGAAATAGTAGACTACCGTTTCCAAAAGTAGATGTGGGCCTACTTCCTTAATAATATCAGCTAATATTGTACATTACATTTCATAATTGTGTTTCACATCACAAAGTAAAATGAGTAAATAGTTATCACCCTGGCCTCTTTGCTTGTGGCGTTCCTGCAGCTGCCTTGCAGTAAAGCTATAGTTAGCCTAGCTATCCCCCAAGTTAACAGATGTGAAACGAATGTTCTGCTACAGGTAGTCACGCGTGTTTTCGTGACGTTAGTGACGTAGTGACGTTAGTAACGTCAGTGACTGTGGCTAGAAAATTAGCCACCGTTAGCTTCACTTTTCACCACAAAAACGCAATTTCTACTTAAACCATGCAACGGAACGTAAATAAAAATACAACCAACGCAATCGCTACCAAGACGAACCTTTTGACACCGCCGTTGTGTATGTAGTCCAAATATTGACTGATCCTTAGGGGGGCGAAAATAAATAAATAAAGAAAGAAATATATATGTGAGAGAACAAAGGTTGTGCTCTCGCCGAAGGCTTGAGCACACCCAATAATATATATGTGAGAGAACAAAGGTTGTGCCCTTGCCGAAGGCAAAGCACACCCAATTACATATTTCCGGTACAGCCAGAGCTCGCCTTTCTCTACCCAGAAGATGGACTGGCCAGGTTCCCAAAGGCAAACACGTGCGCGCTGGTGCTATACTTACCTGTGGGCCAGCCTTATGACAACTTAAAAAGGTGTAGCTTTCAATAGGCTAGAATAGGTTCTGCGGATCGATTTGGGGAGGGCTAAATGTAGTCATAAATTAATTTTATTTTACATGAACACGTGTTTTGTTCTGTTTAAATGTATGGATTTCAAAGGCGTGTACTCATCTTAGAATTTGTTATGTATGTGATCTGCTGATCCGTTGGGAGGGCTGAATATTGTTCATCCTACATGCATCCTATTTTCAGTTACATAATGCAATAACATTAAACACACAAAATTGTATTTGGTCTGCTCATCTTTATTACATTGACGTGATTGAGACTGCTTACTCATTCCAAGGCCTATTGATAATGTGATTACAACAGTTCAATTATGTGTGTGCACTGTATTTAAGACAGGACATTGAGGACCTGATCAGTTCCCAAACTGTCTATCTCCACCCAAAGGATTTGTGTGTTGCCTGAGATGTTCCAACTGTTCGTCACTTGGTTAAAATTGGTTTAGGGGAACCACAACTCTTTGTAGCCAGTCAAAGGCAAGTGCAGCCGCCCCCTGGTCAGCCAACCCCTGGAACTGGCTGCTCCAAATATACCTTGGAAACCAGTGTGATGTTGCAACTGTTGTGTCAGACAGCCTTGCACAAAAATTTGATATGGTGACATGTATCTGGCAGTCCTCAGGCCACGTTTTATACGAGGCAGGTAAACGAAGTGAAGAGCCCAAAGATGACTTTCGTTGTTGGCAATAATGATTCCTTCATTTTCTATATAGATATGTAAACAAGGAGTGGTAGACATCCGTTTCAAGTCTTATTGTCAGGTACACAGAACACGTCAGACTGGGCACTGACATTTTTGAGACAAGACAATGCAAAGCAACCTGGCATAACATAATAAGTACTTAGATTTCATCTATGAAAGAAAAATGATAATAAATTATAAACCTCCTAAATATACAAAATAGTATACAATATATTAGACCTCTAATACAGATAATGACCTATACTAACCTTAGACCTATACTAACCTAAGACAAGTGGGGTACAGTTAGTGTAATATTGATGATAGTGCAACCAGTAGCTGAAAGTGACTGTGTGTAAAGTGACTAGTGAGAAATGCATCAATGTAAGGTGGCTAGTGAGAAATGTCCATGTAAATGTTCATTCAGAAGCCTGCTGGCCCTTGGATAGAAACTGTTGTTGGGTGGTAGCAGTCTATTTGGAATCCTGCCAGCTTTCCTGAGGCATCGTGTGTGGTAGGTGTCCTGTAGGGCTGGGAACTTCCTGTCGATAATAAACTCAACAGACCTGACCACACTATGTAGGACCTTGCGTTTTTTTTGTCACGCCTCTCCAGACATCGCCCCACAGTCTTTCAATGCGTTGATTATGAGTGCTCCCTCGGGTTGATCCTCGGAAGACATCCATGAAGAGACAAATGCCGTTGTTTTACCCTCCATAGTCACATCTGACTCTGGATGGGACACCAAACTGGGCGACTGCTTCCGAAAACAGGTCCATTACAATGTCACTTCTGTTGTTGTTAGAAGCCTTCAGGAAAACCACCAGTCGGCTGAACCCATCGATTCCTCCATGGATTACAATACTCCACCTACAGTTAGGTCCATAAGTATTTGGACATTGACACCATTTTCATCATTTTGGCTCTGTATACCACCACAATGGATTTGAAATGAAACAATCAAGATGTGCTTTAAGTGCAGACTTTCAGCTTTAATTTCAGGATATTTACATCCAAATCCGGTGAACGGTGTAGGAATTACAATACATTTTATATGTGGCCCCCCCCTTTTTAAGGGACCAAAAGTAATTGGACAATTGGCTGCTCAGCTGTTCCATGGCCAGGTGTATGTTATTCCCTCATAAAGGGAGTTCGTTATTTCATTGACAAGGAGCAGATAAAAGGTCTAGAGTTCATTTCAAGTATGGTATTTGTGTTTGGAATCTGTTGCCGTCAACTCTCAATATGAAGTCCAAAGAGCTGTCACCATCAGTGAAGCAAGCCATCGTTAGGCTGTAAAATCAAAACAAACCTATCAGAGAGATATCAAAAACATTAGGTGTGGCCAAATCAACTGTTTGGTACATTCTTAAAAAGAAAGAACGCACTGGTGAGCTCAGCAACACCAAAAGACCCGGAAGACCACGGAAAACAACTGTGGTGGATGACAGAAGAATTCTTTCCCTGGTGAAGAAAAACCCCTTCACAACAGTTGGCCAGATCAAGAACACTCTCCAGGAGGTAGGCGTATCTGTGTCAAAGTCAACAATTAAGAGAAGACTTCACCAGAGTAAATACAGAGGGTTCACCACAAGATGTAAACCATTGGTGAGTCTCAAAAACAGGAAGACCAGATTAGAGTTTGCCAAAAAACATCTAAAAGAGCCTGTACAGTTCTGGAACAACATCCTATGGACAGATAAGACCAAGATCAACTTGTACCAGAATGATGGGAAGAGAAGAGTATGGAGAAGGGAAGGAACTAAAACTAACTATTAAAGATTTCACTTGCACATCTTATTTTATAAATAACAAAAAAATATGAATGGCTTGAATGCAGCTAAAATGATTTGTATACATTTCTGTGCAACATGTTGGGCGTTTAACAGAAAGAAAAGTCCTAACCTCTATTGCATTCATGTGAAGCTGAAAATCTTATTTTAAATTCCAAACTCATAAAATCAGCTTGTCATTTGCTAGGGACACAGTTAGGGCAAATTAACGAATCACAGTAAAACAAGCCACTTACTTTATGAGTTTGTGGTTGCCATCAAGATGCCACAGCGAATTTGACCCTGCCACTCGATATGTTCTCCTCCGAAGCCTGTGGGACATACTCCGAATAGCAGCACCTTCAGATCAAGTGCATCATCTGGTCTGTGTAGCGACTAGGGATGCTCCGATCTGATCGGCACCGATCCATATCGGCCGATATTCCCATTATCGGTTTTGATCGGCGTTCTCAAAACCGCCGATCAAACATGGCCGATCAGATGACATAACATCTGCGAGAACTACTATCACAGACGTTTTAATAAAACGTTACATAGGCATTTCAGGCCGCCAATGGTAAGAAATGATTCTTTAACCTTTAGATGCGTGAGTTCTAAATATTTCCGATGCTTCCACCAGAGTTTGTTTTCGAAAACGGAAGCTAGCTAGCTTTAGTTAGCTTCCGTTACCTACCAACCTAGCATAATACTCGTAGCAATGCTACTACCTGCTAGTGTTACTTGTTAGCCTCTAATTGTACATTTTGAAGCCATACTATAGCGTTTGTCATAGTTTTTGCCTATCGGACAATAGTCGGTTGGAATTTTCAGAATCGCACGTGCGACGTTACTCTGTGAGACCCGCATTCGAACGAAAACAGTCACGGACAGCCACTGCTTTTTGCAAGGCTCTCGCACAAGCAGCACGAGTCTTCCTGTCCGCACCTTGTACAAGTGTAGATAGCGAGCGACTTTTCAGCACAGCAGGACATATTTTAGATGAGAAGAGGAACAGGTTGACTCCTAAAAATGCTGATATGCTTATATTTATCAAGGCAAATCTTCCATTGATGCTGCTTAATCAGAACTAAGGTTTGAATACTCTAGTATGCCCCCTCTCCGAGTGAGTGAGTGTGTGCGTGAAGTGAGTGAAGTGAGAGAAGGATGTGAGAGTGAGTGAGACACTATACAGATATACATGTTTTGTTTTTTTGTTTAATTGCTGACTTCCTGTGCACCTTTTATCTTTATTCTGTCTTATCTCCTCCTAAATGCAGACAAATTGACTTGAAACTGACTGACTTGAAACATATTGGATATTTGGCTATAGCCTGTTTATGTTGCAGTTAAGTTTGTATTATTTTTCCACAGGAAAGCTACTGTATAAGCTCCAAGTTCTCTTGAGAGCCTCTAGAGAGTGTAATGTTGCACATGTGATTCTATTGTTGTGATTTTTATTTAAAGATTTATATTTTTATTATTATTTTAATATTTAATATTATTTACACATTTTATAGTAAGCGAGAGAGCTTCTACACTGGAATGTTGCACGTTCCCTGCAATAGAACGGATGGTTGTCAATTCATGATACTCTCTCGTCTCGTAATTTAAATACAATACCAATGTTGTTAAGAATAATTAATTTCATAAATAATGCTACACAATAAATAGAATGCTTCAATCGACACCGTGATCGGTATTATCGGATCGGCAGATACTGATTTCAGTGATCGGTACCAAAAAACCTGATCGGAGCATCTCTAGTAGCGACCTCTAAAAGAGAAATTGTATGTACTGTCTATGGAAGACAATGTATACATATTAGAACTTAGATACATTTTTTACATTCATCCCTAATAGTAACTCTGAACAAAACAATGTGTTTAAAGGAGACATGACATGCTGTTTTTGGATGCTTTTATATAGGCCTTAGTGGTCCCCTAATACTGTATCAGAAGTCTCTTTCCCGAAATTCAGCCTTGGTCAGAATTACAGCCACTACTAGCAGTCCCACAAGGAGCTTTCCTCAGAACGCGCTGTTTTGGTGTCTGTAGCTTTAAATGTAGGGAGTCAGTTGGCTGAGCGGTGAGGGAGTCGGGCTAGTAATCCGAAGGTTGCCAGTTCGATTCCCGGTCATGCTAACTGACGTTGTGTCCTTGGGCAAGGCACTTCACCCTACTTGCCTCGGGGGAATGTCCCTGTACTGACTGTAAGTCGCTCAGGATAAGAGCGTCTGCTAAATGACTAAATGTAAATGCAAATGAGGAGCGGAGGGGCAGCACCATGCGCTAATGTTTACAATGGATGTATCGCAATGGCTGTAGCCCCGTTGCTGTAAGATGCCTCGAATTTTTCCATTCTCATCTGATAACCCTGGTTTGCAGAGGTACACACTCAGTCATTTCAATGAGGGGCAGGGCCGGATTAACAATTTTCTGTGCCCTGGGAAACAAGGCTTAAGGCCCCCCCCCCCCCCCTGTGCTTGATGTGATGCTAGTTACGGATGTCCAAAATTAATGCGAGCGCGCGAAGCACTCGAGCAAATTTTTTGGGCCTTTATTTGAGCGCAAAATAGTTTTTTGAGCTTTATGTAAAATAAACATTTTACAAGCCGTTTTTCAATTGGTAAAATCTTGGCAGACAGTAGGTAAGAAAGTAACAGCAAGCTGGCGCAGTTACTTGTAAAATGCATAGATAATGTTTAACAGTAAAATCTCAATCTAGCTTGCATCTAACTAAATTAACATATTTGAGTGTGCTAACATTAGCAATAACGTCAGCAAGTTTGAGGTGTATGCATAGGCTAACCATTCAATTAGCAGCACATTTCCTGTATTTAACAATGATTAAACATGGACTTACCTGAAAGTGATGCACGGGCACCATCTCGCAGTCTCTTTCTTTCTTTTTTCCTTCTCCTGACTCCTACTGTCAAAGTTCGTCAGCCCACTGAGGGAAAGGCACCCACAGCGAGCTTGGGAAGTTGAGTGTGTAGCCTATTTGTTTTGTTTTGGGGGGGGGGGGGGGGGGGGGGGCACCATCGTAACTTTTTGTGAGCATTTAAATAGGCTATATCTCTTGTTCTGCCTGTTTTGTAATATACGTGTCTAATATTTCTATACTAAAATAATATCGGTATTATAAGTATTATAACTATGATGATTTTTCAGTTGGCTATTTTTTGGTGCCCCCTCAGGAGTTGGTGCCCTACGCACAGCGCGTAGTGAGCGTTATGGGAGCGGCGGCACTGGCTACTACTAAACTACACAAACACTGTTTTTGACGTGATTTTAACATAACATTTTGATCGAACGAGTTGTAATAAAGTACTCACATTAAGGAAAGTTAGGACTGCGTTCATAACGTGATGTAACATTTTAGTTGACATTGTCCAGGGCCCCTTAAATGTCATGTGCCCCTGGGCAAGTGCCCAGTTGCCCTAATGGTTAATCCGGCCCTGATGAGGGGAAAGGCGGATATCGTGCGCGCCATAACACCAACAGCAGAACGGTTATCCAAATAACAAAGAAGTGTACAACACTCACGTTACAGCATGGGTATTCACACACATACTTGATGCTATCTACCTTTCCATTAGCACAGTAACTCAGCTGTTAGCTGCAGAGCTAATGTTACAGCCACATTCTAAGGGTAGCAAGCTAGGTAACCATATACAGTAAAGCTACAAAATGATATAGCGTTAGTTAACTTACTTGTCCAAGGTTATTAGCTGGACGAAAGAGAGTTAGTACTGTTCCAGAATTTAATTTCAGCAAGGCCAGTTTTGTATTAGCTCAAGTTGAGGAAACAGTCGTGGCTGAAGTGTTTGGCGCAGACATACAAAACAAATCTGCCTACAACAGAAGTTGTGTAGGCGCATTTCCAGAGAAAATAAAATTAAGATACTGGGTCTTCAGAGGCTCGGATGAAGGAACTGTAAAAAGATTTTTGTTTTCCTTTGTACATCCAAACTGAGCAAATGTAATGTTTTGTTTGTTTGCAAGCCATGTCTCTCGAGGATAAAAACACTTGCACGGTCGTAGCTCACTTTCTTATGCGCGGGCCAAATTCTCTGGGCGGGCAAAGCAGAGAGAGGGAAGGTAACCTTCCTCTTTGTTACGTCACAAAGAGGAGATTTTCAAACAGAGCAATTGAGCTTTTATTTTCTGAAAGGCGGAGAAGAACACCCAGGGCTTGGTTTACACCGATCGAAAATTCTAGCCACTGGGGGACCAAAGGCAGGCTAGGGGAACTCTTAATAATGTTAAATAACCTCCTAAAGTGAAGTCATGTCACCTTTAAGGAACAGTGACAAGGCAGCTATGTGGTACATGCACATGAGTTTTTTCTCCAAAGATATGGGATATGAAAGAGTTCTAGCTATCACAGTATATCAATTTCTTTATGAAATGTATAGAAAGTGTAATTCTGCAGTGTTTCATGTGCTTTGTAAAGAAAAACAAAATTGTGTATGGCTCAGTGAGAAAGGGGTGACATTATTTAGATCTCTCCTGAACTAGTCCTTCAATTGACACATACCTTAACCGTCGGTTCACTGTTCTTCTTGAGACACCCAAGATCTCCGCAATCTGTTTAGCAGAGAAGTTAGGACAACAACATCTGCAACTGCTCTTGGGCGATTTGGTAAACCGGCCTTCCTCCAGTCTGTCCTCCCATTCGAGGTACAAAAAGGTGGTTCAAGAGTTCAAGAGAAAAATGTTAGAGGCATCGTGTTTTGAATCTTGCTTCTTCAGATCATGTTTAAATATGACGAGTACATTACCACGTTGTTGTTGCTGATCGTTGGCTTCCCGAATTAACTCGCTGAGTAAAAGCATTTCATCAACCACTTCAGATTGAAGCAGTCGCCCTCTGCTCCAGCGAACGCTCGTCGCCATGATCTCCAACCTGTTAGCATGTCAAAATATATTAGTGGTAGGCTAACTACAACAAAGCTTGTTAAACAACTCTTTGAGATGCTGGCTTCAGTAACATAACCGCATTCAGTAACGCAATATTCAAAGCCTTATAAGGTCTAGTTTAACTGCGTTAATTTGAGCTTGCTCATTATTAAAGAGTTAGCACTACAAGTGTGATGACGAGTGGTAGTCTAACTACAACAAAGCTTGTTAAACAACTGTTTGAGATTGCTGGGGGGTATTCGTCGTAGCTCGCTAAGCGGTTTAGCGAGCTAATTTTCAGGCTAAGATAAAAAACGCCCCTCTTTTTGGTTAGTGGAAGCAACTTTCGATAAATCACCATAGTAACATATCAATTAGCACTAACCTGCTCCAGAGCAGGCTAACGTAAGTGTAGCTGGATAAGCTTGCCACACCCCCAGAAAATAACATGGCAGCTCCCTTTTTGAGAGACCCAGTTGACCAAGGAGCTATAATTTATTTCGATTAGCTTTCCATACCAATAGAGTTCTTCGCGATTGCCAAGATCCTTTATTTCACACGGATGAGTTCTTGTTTGAGCAATATCGATTCAGCCGACATGGACTCATTTATTTGCAAGACCTTCTCGGGCCGTACATTGCAAATATCACACGCCGCAGCAAGCTTTATGCTTTATTATGAGCTTATGCTGCTGTATGTGAATATGTAACGCTATGTTTTACGAAATGTCTTGTCTTATCTGTTGTGCCTGTGCTTTTTATATGTTTCACTGTGGGAGAGTGGGAAACGTCATATCGATTCCTTTTTATGTCTTGAGATGTGAAGAAATTGACAATAAAGCTACTTGAAACTTTAACTGTGCTTCAGACTGCATAGCCTTGAGGTTTTTTGCGTCAGGTAGGCTATAGGCTACATTTTTATACAGTATAGGCGATGCAGAAAACATTGTCAAAGCCGCAGCATGCGTTGCTGAAAGAAAAGTGTACTTGGCGCTTAACCAGCTGATGAATCAATTCATCATATTCCCTGGCCATGTCCCAGTCAATAACATCAAAGAGGGATTTACACATATGCCTACATGCATATACACATATATAGTACATGATATAAGCGCAGTAGCCTACATATATCCTCATAATTGTCTATGAATTCGTATCAATTAGATTCTCTTTGGCCTTGTTTTTATTTAGCCTACTTATTCTGAAAGAGTTGAGATCATTATTTTCGCTAGCAAGACCTCATTCGATTATTAATTTCCATTAAGCCTATACCAGCAGGCACAATTAAAGAAATGTGATCTGATTGATTGGGGTAATGAGGCACTTAAGATGAGCCTATACATTTCCCCAAAACTTTCGCATTTAGCTTATCGGCAATTTTTTCCCAAGCTGCTTGTTTTGCTCTGGCAGCGGTGGCGGTGTTTGACTTAGCCATGATAATATGCTTGTTGTCTAGAGACTCATTATAATAGTTTGCTCGGATGGCGAGAATAGCCTATCACCGCTCTCTCTTTCGTCTTTTCCGCCATCATACCGTTAGAAAATCACGGTTTTGGTGATCGACCTTTCCTGCCTTTTGAAGTAGGACGTGCACGTGCAATTTCCCTGATAAGTTTAGCCTGATTGAAATTAACCACATGATTTGGATGCGGATCAGCCGTTGACGAACCGATATTTGCTGTTCTCACTCATCTCGCTAATGTTAACGGGCTAAAGGGACAATTGATTAACTTAGCTAAAACCCTTACGACGAACGGGGCCCTGGCTTCAGTAACATAACCGCATTCAGTAATACAATATTCAAAGTCTTATAAGGTCTAGTTTAGCGGCGTAAATTTCAAGTTGCTCATTATTTAAGAGTTAGTTAGCACTAAGTGTGTTGATGAGAAGTCAGGAGCCCAGGAGGACAGGACTAGCCAAACAACTATACAAAACAAGTAACTTGGCTTAACGTTGCTAATTGATAGCTTACCTTGTTAGAACAGTCTGTATAGAATCCTGGTCATCTGAAGACAAATGTCGGGTACATGCTTCAAAAGTTCCGAAAGTTTGTGGTCTCATTTTCTGCTATTTGGCTCCACCAGAATTCGAAATCAACAAGGTATAGGTGTATCATTGCCACCTACTGGACTGAAGTGTGATACAGGATAAACCGTACAATTTTTCTTCCCACACAAATGGACTGTCCCAAATACTAAATGATAGCTACGTAAGAGCCCACATGATCACAGTAGAACTACGTACAGCCTAGCGCAGACACTAGGTCAAAATGGGGGGTGGCTATGTTGGTCCCAACCAATAGCATGGAAGCATAGATGGTCCAAACGTGTACAGACGTTAAAAATGTTAAAGACGTTAAAATGTCACGTCTGTACACGAACGACAATTCAGACGTTTTGGCACAGTTGGCCTTCCAAAAAATGGCACCGTGTCACGTGACACGGTTCGATTTGAGGCAAAAAAAACGCCGAAAGAGGCGAAATTACGCGTGGTTGACACACAGGGGCGTCTTAATACTTGCCCACTAGGCCTTCCATACTAGTGTAGCAGAGAGGCTGACTTGCAACCTCATGCTTTTGAGTTTGAATCTCCATTCAGCCTGTTGTTGTTGGTCAAACATGGTAATTTTGCTTTCTTGTTGTCCAACTCTTGATCTTCTACAATGTACATTTGTATAATATTTTGCGGAGGAACCCGCATCGCTGCTTGCAGCTATATTTTTTCTTATTTCAGTTGTTTATACACTTTTATACTGATCTGTGTACTATTATCTGTATACTTTATCTGTATTACTTTTCGAGCAAAAAAAAAAAAAAGAGTTTCGCGCTATCGCTTGCCTCACTACGCCACTGAGCACTTTCCATAGAAATAAATGGGGACGCCATCTTTGAAGAGCAGGTTCGCTGTGTCTACTGTATATAAGTCTATGGGTCTGAGTCCGCCTCATGAGTATTTACGACCGCCTTGAATCAAGGTCCTCTATTGGTCACAACCAGAAAATACATGTCAATGTGTCTTTGTTGTTCCGTTAACGCGTCCAAAAATGTCAGGTCAACACGACAAAAATGTACATGTTGACACGTATATTTTGGTCATGTCAACACGATTTTTGGACACGTTTGCTGCACTCATGGCTTTCCTTAAGCTCAGCGTAACTGCCCTATGTATGGCTTGAATGCTGTGCCACTCAGTAAATCTACCAATTGAGTGAAGGAGGCGTGATGAGGAGGTCGTTTTAACGGTGAAGCTTGCATAAAATTTCCGTTAGCTTGTAACAAGCTTGGTTAAGTGTTCTGCAACTTCACAGAAAGTAGGCATTCCATCAAAAAATCATCTGAAATCATGTCTGAACTTGAGGTTAGTAGCCATTTTTGATTGTTTTAGTTACTTTCAATTTAGGCTAGGCTATATTTCTGTTGCGGATCCTTTTGATTTAGTTACTAGACTCGGTAGACGGCGGTGTCCTAATTTTCTTGTTGCATTAGCTAAACAGTAGGCCTATTGTTTTTCGTTTACATGATGTAGGCAAAACAATGTGTTTACCAAACCTACTGCATGTAGCGTAGGTGTATCGGTTTTGAACAGTTATAGATTCGAACGAAATAAAAGGGACACCAACCTATCCTTCCAACATTTCGAGGGATCACAGCCATTTTGACATTGTGTGGACTATGACCACACTAGACTAATGCCACGGGCGATGATGAATGCTGGGTGTGTAAGGGGGGTGATTAGCAACCGTCGCTACGCCTAACAAATCAGCCAATCACTGCCACCGCTATGTCGCTATGTCTGCAAAGCTGACAATCGTTTCCACCACTACGTCTGCCATATATGTGGATAGCTAGGTCGATAAGAAGGCAGCTATAACTATCTATAACTATCTAGCCTCACCATTATGCCAGTGTTGTGCAGAAATTCTGCCATAATCACTTCCCTACCCTCACTCCTTGCCAGAATTCCACTACACTACGCGTGAACGCGCACACACTGTCTTTCTAGTAACCTACTGCTATGCGTAGAGTTGCGTTCCGAGGCGATTTATATTCCAGACACCCCAAACTGAGACTCATTTCCGGGAGGTGGCTTTGTCCTCTCCCCCCCCGGGACGCAATCAGGACGCGCGTAATGCACCTGTTTCAACCATAAATGATCATTGCACAGTGTCGCGCTCGCTCTAAATACAAAATCCCCGAATTCCGGGAGATTGTATAGCATTTGCGGGCGTCAAAAATGCAAAAATCATACTGTTTTTAAAATGCATTGCGAAATGCAATGCAAATGCGACGTTTCACATAACTGATTATGTAAGATAATGTCTACGGATTGAAAAACATCTAATCGCTGTTCTGCTACAGGGCTCGCAAACTGATAACTCCATAATGGAGAAAGTGTTCGTATTTTCACCAACGGAATTAAACTGAAATTGTGGGTTTTATAAGAAGCCTATTATCATTCTGTAGATTAGAGAGAACGTTTATATAACATGACGTAAAATGAGCCGTTCAGACACAACGGTAAAGAAGTCTCTCAGAGGATATGATGGTGTTGATAGTGAATAGAGAAAACAAATATTACATAATTTACAGTCAAATAGGGTTTGTCAGGAATCAGAGGGCAATCCTCTTTACAGAATCTCTCCAGATCATCAGTCCTACTCTCAATCTGATCTTCAGTTTAGCCCACAGGTTTGCAATAGGGTTAAATGAATTGCCTCTGTCAACCTTATCTATATAGGCCTAGGTTACAATAGCCTACGTTTTACTGCTGGTAAATTCCTAAATACTTTGATCAACTTCAAAAAGTCTAATGTAAATGGCTAAATGCTTTAGTTACAACAATATTTAGGGTTGTCAAGAATTGTGGCATGTGAGATAGAGCTGTGTTCATCTATGTTTAATACAACTAAATGTTGTATTTTCACCATGTATGCATTGCAGTAGGCTACTGTGTATGAGTTATCTTAATCTTGCACGCTTCCTTACCAATTTAACAATCCTAAAAACCAACTGCTACTTGAATCAACTAGTTATTGATGCAGCAATTCAGTATTTACTTTTAACCTACTGGGTGAGTAGTATTTTCCATACCTTCCAAAATCCCCCCCCCCCCCCCCCCATATATTGGGCCTAGAAGATCTGACACACCCCAAAATTATTTGGGTGGCTCCTCATGCCCTCTAAGTGTGCCATAAAAAGCTTTTGATACCCGTTGCAAAACATTTTAAGTTGGAAGGGAGTAGGAGTAGTAGGGAGTAGTTTAACATAACCCAATACATAAAATGAAAAATTTCAGTGCACTGGTTCGTGTGCTAAAACGATTAAATTTGCGACCATGCAGTTCTTCAGCGATAAAGTAAGCAAACAGCGCTTGATCGACCATGACTGACGTCAACGCAGTAAACCACAAGAAGCAGGAATGTCCGACTTTACAGAGCCGTTTTTAACTCCTCCCCGACAGCAAGTGGCAACTCTCGCCGGTCGTTTCATGCAGCCGCAACCGATGTCGAACATACCTAATGTTAGCTTTGCAGACAGGTTACATCTCACACGCGCTAATGAAATGTTTACAAAACATTACGTCGCCGCTATCAAAGTCCCCACACGTACTACGTTGCTACGTCGCTGACAACATGGACATTGTAGGCAAAGCTTGTCTACATTTTATGCTTTTCGGGAGTGCAAGGGCACTTGTCATCCCCCATAGGGTGTGGTGTGTCTTTCGACACTGCCCGTGGTGTTTCATGTGAGTGCCGATATATTTTCGTTACTTTGTTGTAGGGGTGGGCGGTATTGCCGGTTGTGCCATGATATGGATTTTGCCATATCATGGATATCACGATATATTAATAAATGTATAAAGTAAAGTGTTTCTGTTTGGTATAAAATATAAGCCAAGTCATACAGCTAGTTCAAATTTGTATCTTTTACAAAAAAAACATGCAGCATGGACACTGCACGCATTGTGCCAGCCAATGAAAGTCAACAAACAACCTAGCGTAACTCCAGAGAAAGCAAACATTCATTGGAGTAAACTGCTTTTGTTGGCAAGTGTAAGCAAGCGTTAATGATGTCTGAAAATAACTCCAGTGGGGTTGATTTGCCGGACGAAGAAGAATTGGTAAACAAAGGGGGCCTCTTCTGTCGTTTGGTAATGGTTTGGTTTCAAGTTATCAGACATCGACCAACAACAAACAGTAGCCTACTCTGTAAATTGTGTCGTCGAATTGTGCTAGCCAAAGGTGGAAACACTAGCAATCTTTTTCACCACCTGAAAGCCATGCATGTGCGCGAAAATGAATCTACCAGAATGCGTTTGACAAATCCAATGCCAGGTTGGTTAGAATTGTGAAATTTTTATTGTAGGCCAACAGAATCGAGTATTCAGCCATGTAATAATTGTTTATAGCTAGAGCTAACTCACTACAATTATGTAAGAGTTTTCTTGCGATCCCATAAACGTAGGCTACTGTTGAACGCGTAGGCTACTGAGAAGTCGCTCTTCCGTGGCAATTAAACACTGCAAAATTTGGAAAATTCAACTCATGCGACACACCGGAGTTACCCAATCCAAATCCGTCCGAGTGCGGTAGATTAGCCGCTGCAGTGCGGATTGCATTGTCATGACATTTTAAGAATAACTAATATATCGTGATATATACCGATACCGTCAGTTCTTACGAATTATACCTTGATAAACATTTTAGGCCATACCGCCCAGCCCTACTTTGTAGTCCATAAACAAGTTATTTTTAGGGCATGCTGGCAGCTATCTGTCAGGTCAGTGGTCGGGGCTAGAAACGTTGGTACTGTAGCATGAACGTAACTCTGCATTTTATATTATTTAATATTTGTATATTTTGGGTATGCCTATAGGCTACGGCAGTGGTTCTCAACCCTGGACCTCAGGGACCCCCTGTACGGCATGTTGGAGCAGGGAAATATCCATAGGCAATCCATAGTAGGCCTACTACACGAAAAATACCAGGATGACAGCTCAATTCTCAGAAACACTGACTATTTTGTACTATCATCTTGAAACAATATCACACCAACAACACAATACTTTTAATATACTTGTGTAGCCCACTTATCCTTTATGAATTAGAAAAGGGCCCTGAACATTAACTTTATAACTTATAATATCTTTCCATACATTTTAACAACCCTCAAATGTTTCCCCACACCAAATTTCCATTACTGTTGGTAATAATGGATGCATATATTACACAAAGCCTTATTACAATATAAAGATGTATGATGTATTAGCTTATGTTTTTACTCCAGACCAACTTCAAGAAGGCTGCAGAAGAAGTAAAGCAGCTTAAATCAAAGCCAGAGGATTCTGAAATGCTTAAGGTTTATGCATTGTTCAAGCAGGCCTCTGTGGGTGATGTCAATACCGGTAAGCCATCAGCCGCACTATTTGAGAGCTACCACCTCCTCCACATTTACTTAATTTACTAGGCCTCAAACATGAATGCAAAATAAACTTTATTAAAGTAGAAGCATTACTTGTTTATTTTCTGAAGCTCGTCCAGGTATGCTTGATTTCACTGGGAAAGCCAAATGGGATGCTTGGGAGAAAGAGAAGGGTATGTATCTTGTTTTAGCCAACCTTACCGCTATTTTAATATAATACTAAACCAGAATACTAGTGGTGAAACATTGGCTTCACAACAGGTGTGGGTGGGTGTATTTGTTATTGATAGATATTCGAATGCAGAGAAATTTACAGCTGGATCTGTTTTACAGTTTCTTAACATTTAACATTTAGTCATTTAGCAGACGCTCTTATCCAGAGCGACTTACAGTAAGTACAGGGACATTCCCCCGAGGCAAGTAGGGTGAAGTGCCTTGCCCAAGGACACAACGTCAGTTGGCATGAACGGGAATCGAACTGGCAACCTTCGGATTACTAGTCCGACTCCCTCACCGCTCAGCCACCTGACTCCCCTTACTTGCACTCCATATAATTTGAGAGTCCATTCTTAAAAAAATATTTGTTAATTACTTGCAGCACTACATTTTTCTATTATCACCTAATTTAGTTTTGCTTAATATTTATTTTCCTTTTTACAGGAAAGAGCAACGATACTGCCATGACTGAGTACATTGCTTTGGTAGAGGAGTTGAAAAAGAAGTATGGAGTATAAATCAGATTTTACCTTGCATGGTAATTCAAATCATGACTGCTAAGAGTGGAGCCCAAAACCAGTCCCTCAGAAATGCCTTAAACCCACTGGAATGGCCTTTGCTACAGCATATCAAATATGAACACCTAGTGTGCCACTAAGAAGCTATGTTTTGTGACCCAAGAGCCACTACAGAAAGAACCTGTACCAACTGTAATTAACTTTTTGGTGGTAGACCTGAGGAATTCTTTAAAGTCAAGCTTGTTATTACAGTCCAGTTGTTCCATATTTTACCTTTGGTTTAAATACTTTTTCTCTTCTCTAATAAAATGAATAGATTTAATTTTATTTGGACAATCACACTTTTTTCTGTCAACTATATCATGCATTCCATTTATGACATATTTGTACGTTCATCTTGCCGCTGCCAAGTTACTTTCTCATGATCAGAAGCATACCACCTCATCTGTAAAGCATGCCTGTCACTGGAACATGCTCTTGTCTTTGTTTTGTTTTTAATGTCCTTTATTACATTACATTTAGTCATTTAGCAGACGCTCTTATCCAGAGCGACTTACAGTAAGTACAGGGACATTCCCCCGAGGCAAGTAGGGTGAAGTGCCTTGCCCAAGGACACACCATCATTTTGCACGGCCGGGGAATAGAACCAGCAACCTTCTGATTACTAGCCCGATTCCCTAACCGCTCAGCCACCTGACTTTATCATTAGGAATAGAATCAGGAAAGTGTTCGACATGTTTAGTTCCATCTCAACATTTTAAATTGAGCTTTAAAGAGATCAACATTTTATTCATTATAACAATCATTAGGCTTAAACTAAGTTGGTGAAGTGAATGTGAACATGAATAGGTTGACAAAAACACATCTACACATTAATCTTAAATCTTGAAAAGTTGTCCCATTACAACATAATGGACCATGGTTGAAAGTCAAGTGATTAGGGACTGCTGACTCATGGCCAACCAGTCTTCTACTGTCATCAATCATTTTGTCCAATGGCTGATAAGGTAATCCTGAGGTGATGAATTGAAGTCACACAGTCCTGGAAATATAATTTTAAGTTATAAATGTTTAGTTCATGCAATATGTAGTCTTCATAAACTTCTAACATTATAACAGCTTCTTTTTTGAGACAATACGTTCTCTAGTCACAAGATAATACATGATATTACATTGACACTGACATTTGAACTAAAGCAATTCAATATTGCAATTTTCTATCTCCCCTCGCTAAAAAAAAAGAAACTAACAAGGTCAAGTTTTCCTAAGAGATGGTGATGAACTGTTTGTGGTAGTAGCCTACAACTTCTGCAATTGAAACTTTGCATCCATTCTCATTGAGATACAGCCTTGCAGCTCGGTCCGTGTACCTTGTGGCCATTGGTTTTTCTATTTTGCAACCCGTGTTGACAAACACAAAATAGGGCCGTAATATCGTTTTGTCACTTTAGTAAGTCGAACACACATTTAAGTATAACGGCTTGTTTTTGGTTGTTTTGTTTCATTTTGGAATAACGGAATAACCATATAACACAAATGGTATTACGAGCCATTTACTCGTTTGTTTGATTATTCCATATCCTTTATGCTGGTATCTGCAAAAAATGAAAAATAGCCTCGTAATATCGTTTTGTCCATTTTGGATGTCAGAACCAGATTATGGGGAAAGGCTTGGTTTCCGTTGTTTTGTTTCATTTTGGAATTACGGAATATCCATATAACACAAACGGTATAACGAGCCATTTACTCATTTGTTCGATCGGCCGTATTATGCATACTGGCACAAGTGAAAAAGAGAGAGAGGGGGAGAAATGTGAAACTATTGGGGGTGTTATTACTTTCGAACGCCAGAGGGCAGCAACGACTAGCTTTAAAAAAAATGTTCCTGTGATCTGCAGGCCTACAATCTTGACGACATGGCAGCAGGTTCTTTAGTAGAAGACACACACACCAAACTGAAGGCGCATGTTGACCGCGTTTGCTAGTTGCTGCTTCGTTAATACATCTTTGACGAACCCAAGTTTCTTTAATATATATTAGAAACATTACAAGACGGGGCTCCAGTGGGTGTTCAAACAAGGCCAAAAGTGCCAGACGGTATCAATCACACCCGTGCAAGTAACACTCCACGCCCCAACCCTCCCCCCACCTAAATTACTCTTTCAGTTCTGTTGTACGTCTTAATGAAGTGCATTGAGGCAATCATAGTAAGAAATTGAGGTCATGTGGGCTACCTTTGCAGTTTACATAGACACACAACTGACAGAGGCACTGTTGTGGATACTTTTTTCAAAGTTCTGATCATATTCCAAATTCAACTTCTTCAAAGTCCAAAAACAGTACGGAGCAGCAACGAGAGGGTTCCCAGGAAAATCTGATTTCCCTTTTGTCTGTGCTTCACCTTTTATATCCAACAAATTACACCCCTGAACTTTTAAAACAGATCTATTGGCCTACTACAATTGTAAATATCCTACGACTTCTGCTCCAATTGGGCCTTGATGCAATGCCATCGAATAGTTTCTGCTGTTTCTGCCACGTTTTTGGGGACTAACCAGGGACCAAACCAGTAACTTGTGCCCAGTTCCTCTATTCTGCCCTACTACATGATGGGTGTGACCTGTGAAGAATGATGGCACCATGCAATGGTGAAGGGCTATAACCCAGGGTTGATTGCAACTGGTGTTGGAAAACACATGTAGTAGGGCAGAATAGAGGAACTGGGCACAAGTTACTGGTTTGGTCCCTGGTTAGTCCCCAAAAACGTGGCAGAAACAGCAGAAACTATTCGATGGCATTGCATCAAGGCCCAATTGGAGCAGAAGTCGTAGGATATTTACAATTGTAGTAGGCCAATAGATCTGTTTTAAAAGTTCAGGGGTGTAATTTGTTTGATATAAAAGGTGAAGCACAGACAAAAGGGAAATCAGATTTTCCTTGGAACCCTCTCGTTGCTGCTCCGTACTGTTTTTGGACTTTGAAGAAGTTGAATTTGGAATATGATCAGAACTTTGAAAAAAAGTATCCACAACAGTGCCTCTGTCAGTTGTGTGTCTATGTAAACTGCAAAGGTAGCCCACATGATCTCAACTTTCTTACTATGATTGCCTCAATGCACTTCATTAAGACGTACAACAGAACTGAAAGCGTAATTTAGGTGGGGGGAGGGAGGGTTGGGGCGTGGAGTGTTACTTGCACGGGTGTGATTGATACCGTCTGGCACTTTTGGCCTTTTTTGAACACACACTGGAGCCCCGTCTTGTAATGTTTATAATATATATTAAAGAAACTTAATATATATTAAAGAAACTTGGGTTCATCAAAGATTTATTAACTAAGTAGCAACTAGCAAACGCGGTCAACATGTGCCTTCAGTCTGGTGTGTGTGTCTTCTACTAAAGAACCTGCTGCCATGTCGTCAAGATTGTAGGCCTGCAGATCACAGGATTTTTTTTTTAAAGCTAGTCGTTGCTGTCCTCTGGTGTTCGCAAGTAATAACACCCCCAATAGTTTCACATTTTTCCCCCTCTCTCTCTTTTTCACTTGTGCCAGTATGCATAATACGGCCGATCAAACAAATGAGTAAATGGCTCGTTATACCGTTTGTGTTATATGGATATTCCGTAATTCCAAAATGAAACAAAACAACGGAAACCAAGCCTTTCCCCATAATCTGGTTCTGACTTCCGAAATGGACAAAACGATATTACGAGCCTATTTTTCATCTTTTGCAGATATCAGCATAAAGGATATGGAATAATCAAAACAACGATTAATGGCTCGTTATACCATTTGTGTTATATGGTTATTTCATTATTCCAAAAAAAACGAAACAACCAAAAACAAGCCGTTATACTTAAATGTGTTTTCGATTTACTAAAGTGACAAAACGATATTACGGCCCTATTTTGCGTTTGTCAACACGGGTTGCAAATTAGAAAAAACAATGGCCACAAGGTACACGGACCAACTACCTACCACCTCATGCTCAAGGTGAAACAACTGAAAGTTTGGAAAAAGAGCGAGAGGAGCTCCTAAATGAAGTGAAGAAAAGAGACAACTCCAATGTGATAGCTCAGAAGATGGCCAAAACATTTTCTCTTCACAGACAGGAAATAGTCAATGAAGCTCCTGCCATCATTTAGTCATTTATTTTTAGCAGACGCTCTTATCCAGAGCGACTTCCATCAGTGACTTGATGAAGCGATGGCCTGCACTTTTTAGTGCAGCACAGGTGAGACTGTTCTGTAACATTAGAAAATAAATGTTGTTATACTAGCATTTTTGTATTATGGATGAATACAGTGTAGTTAACAACTACTGCACTGCAACAAGCACTGCGCTGACCAGCTGTCTCCGGTGTTTACCTACATCTTTAACACCTCCCTTGAGACATGCCATGTGCCAGCCTGTCAAGTCCTCCACCATCATCCATGTGCCCAAAAAGCCAAGGCCAACAGGACATAATGACTACAGACCCGTCGCCCTGACCTCTGTGGTAATGAAGTCTTTCGAGCGCCTGGTGCTGGCACACCTTAAATACATCAATGACCCTCTACTGGACCCCCTGCAGTTTGCCTACAGAGCCAACAGGTCTGTGGACAATGCAGTTAACATGGCCCTCCACTTCACCCTACAGCACCTGGACTCCCCAGCATCCTATGCCAGGATCCTGTTTGTGGACTTCAGCTCTGCCTTCAATACCATCATCCCCGCCCTGCTTCAGGACAAGCTCTCCCAGCTGAACGTGCCTGATTCCACCTGCAGGTGGATCACAGACTTCCTGTCTGACAGGAAGCAGTGCGTTAAGCTGGGAACACAAGTCTCTGACTCCCGGTCCATCAGCACCGGATCACCTCAGGACTGCGTCCTTTCTCCTCTGCTCTTCTCCCTGTACACCAACAGTTGCACCTCCAGTCATCCGTCCATCAAACTCCTGAAGTTTGCGGACGACACCACCCTTATTGGGCTCATCTCTGGTGGAGACGAGTCTGATTATAGGTGGGAAGCGGCCAACCTGGTGACCTGGTGCAGCCAGCACAACTTAGAGCTCAATGCTCTTAAGACAGTGGAGATGGTTGTGGACTTCAGGAAGAACACAGCCCCACTCACACAGGGTGATGGGGGTGACTCCCCAGTCAACACTGTGGAGTCCTTCCGCTTCCTGGGCACTATCCTCTCCCAGGACCTCAAGTGGGAACTGAACATCAGCTCCATCATCAAGAAAGCACAACAGAGGATGTACTTCCTTCGGCAGCTGAAGAAGTTCAACCTGCCAAAGACAATGATGGTGCACTTCTAATCAGCCATCATTGAGTCCATCCTCACCTCCTCCATCACCGTCTGGTACGCTGCTGCCACTGCCAAGGACAAGAGCAGACTGCAGCGTATCATCCGTACTGCTGAGAAGGTGATTGACTGCAATCTGCCTACTCTCGAGGACCTGCACACCTCGAGGACCCTGAGGCGAGCGAGGAAGATTGTGGCCGACTCCTCCCACCCTGGACACTCCCTGTTTCAGTCACTCCCCTCCGGCAGAAGGCTGCGGTCCATCAGGACCAATACCTCACGCCACAAAAACAGTTTCTTCCCTTCCGCTGTTGGCCTCTTCAACAAGGCCAAGGGACCACACTGACTCTAATGACTTCTTTCTTAAAACACATTGCTTTTTGCACTGCATTACAACATGGTATCTTGTACATTTGTATTTTTTGTAATATTTGTATTTTTGTATTTTTATATTGTAATTTACGGCAACTTATATTTTATTTTATTGTATATTTAATTATATTCTAATCCCACTTAGTACTGCTAGTTTATGTACCCTTAGTATAGTTAGTCCACATATTTAAATTTTAGGTATATGTTTATTGTATGCACCTTCCTGCCAAAGCAAATTCCTTGTCTGTGCAAACTTTCATGGCGAATAAATCCCATTCTGATTCTGATTCTGATTCTAAAGGAATTGCAGCTTGACATTTGAGATCCAGGATAAGTAACCGCATGACGATTGCGCAGACGGAAGTTGAGAAATTTACAAAGACGCAAATTTAGAGAAATAGATCAATTTTGAGCGAATGTTACATATTAATTTGGTTACTTTTGAAATATGTTACGTGATGAGCATTTTGATACATTTGGTAACAAGATTTTTGGTTGTTTGAGTACATTTTATCTGATTCTGATACTAAAGGAATTGCAGCTTGACATTTGAGATCCAGGATAAGTAACCGCATAACGATTGCGCAGACGGAAGTTGAGAAATGTACAAAGACGCAAATTTAGAGAAATAGATCAATTTGGAGCGAATTTTACATATGAATTTGGTTACTTTTGAAATATGTTACGTGATGAGCATTTTGATACATTTGCTAACAAGATTTTTGGTTGTTTGAGTACATTTGATATGAGTTACAGAAAATCTGAGGAGAGATGGAGAAAGGTGGGGGCTAAAAAAGAGTCCCGTTACGTTGAGATCTTGCTAATTGGATTGGAAAAGTTATACTTTAGCGAAATTAAGTGAATAGGAGGTAAACGCCAACCAGCTGTGTTGGTCATAGGAAAAAGAGAAAAACGTTTTTTCCCAGAGCGCTTTGCTGTTTGTCTTGAGTTCCAACACGCTGAAGCTGTTTGTTTGATTCGAGTTTGAAATGCGCGCTGATACACATTGTTTATTTGAGTTGATTCCTTGAGTAAAAACTAAGAGTAATTGAGAAAGTGAGAAGTGTTACATTAAAACATATACAAACTACTAAATATTCAAATTAAATATTTTCATTTTGGTCAAATTTTAGATTTGAAAGTTGACCATGCATTATGCATGCTGAGGGCGAATAATATAGGAATATTCAAAGGAGTATTCTGTATTACATGCTTTGATAAGACTTTTGAGAAGTTAAAGTGTTTTGTGTTTTACGGCCTTATGTTACACTTGTTAAATTGTGAACTTAAGGGCTTAGAAAGGAAAAGGGAGAATTTATATTTTCTTTTGTCTTAGGGGCATTGTTTGATTGATGTGATTGCGAGTCGTAGCGTAATTCTAGCATGAATTACTTATTCTAAGAACAGTTGTAACGGTCAGAACATGGATTTCATGAAACAAAGTTAGGATAACGATAGTTTAAAGCAAATTCAAATATGGGTCAGAGAATTAGAAGGTTAATTTTGAAATCAAATGGCGAGATTCATTCGATAATTGCAACATTGTGTGTTATGGGAACTTATGGGAAGTTTTTGTGTTGAGACAGAAAGGTTGTAAAGGAATGTGGTTTGTTTAAGGGTTTGATTTGATTTGAAATGTAACTTTAGTTTCAAATAACCACGTGCACATCAAATATCCATTGAAATGGAATCAATTGATAGCACTTTTCCAGTTTGGAAAAGCTGTGTTTTGAAGCTGTGTTTTTCACAAATGTTTTATTTTGGTTTAAGGAAATGTGAAATATTATGAGGAAGCGATTAGAAAGTTACATAAAAGATTGATTTAGAGTGGATCATGGGAAATTTATGGAATGAAGCAAGAGATGATTGGTTTAAACACTGATGTTTTGAAAAAGGAAGTATGCATATACTTTGAAGGAATGGGCAAACATTTGAAGACAAAATAGTAAAATCTAGGGTTTTTAAGAAGTTTTGTTAAAGGTATTAGATGCAATTTGGTTATGAAATGAGAAAGAAAAAATAACTAAAATATACTGTTATTTGGAGTTTGATTATCATTTTGATTTTACATTTTATTTGGATGTTTTATCAAGAGCCTGGCATACTGTTTGTGATGAACAGTTAGGCTGTGATAAGGTTGTATTAATAAATGGTATTAGTGCATAAAGAGGGTTATTATAACCTTTGTTCTGAAATAATTTGGGAAGACTCAATAAGTCTGATAAATTGTGGTTATGATGGTTTGTGCTAATTAGCTTGTTTTGGACTGCAGCCAAAGCAGGTTATGAAGTTCTACCTATCTGACCTTTATGGAAAATGTAGTTGGGAAATATGTTTGGTTAATGGATACATTAAGTACATTATGTGGTCTAGATATTTCATTTAAGAAGCATACAGATTCAATTCTGGTTTGGGATAATGACAATGGTTTATATCATATCTTTGACAAAAAGAGGTGTGATTTGGTTAAACAGAGAATCTGAAACAATATAGGTCTTAAACTTAACTGTTTTAAAAGAAAGACAAGTTTGAAAGTAATGAGATTAACAGTTGATTTTCTAAAGAAGGGAACAAAGAAACATTGTCATTTCTAGGCATGACTAATAGGAGTTGAATATCAAATGATGATGTATTGTGTTATCCTATACTGTTACATGTGTTTGCTCAACAAAAAGAAATGTGAAGGGAAAAATACTAAGCGGATTGAAGTCTTTCCAAGTCCTATAGCAGGGGTATTAACACAATTTGAAATGATTTATGGAAGATCATATGTAATACCACAACTTAAACCTTTCACATAGCATGATGAAGAGGCAGATCAAAACGTTATACGATTTTATAAAAAATGCTAACTAGAAAAGAGATATCTTCTGCTAAATTCTGTTCCAGGTGAAGCAGTAAACCAAAGAGTGGATGAGTCAAACCAGGAGATTGGGTATTGATTAAAGTTATCAAAAGAAATAACTGGTCCAGCTCAAGTTGGGAAGGACCATATCAGGTACTAATCACCACACCCACTGGAAAAATAGCAGAGAAGACATTTTGGAGACGCTTGTCACACTTTAAGAAAGGGACATTGATACAGGGACAGATTAGTTACTCACCACAGTCTTGAGGCACAAGTCTGACTACAAAAGGGAGTCGTTCTTTAAATTGAAAGGCCCATCTCAACCTCAGTGAAGAAATCAACGGCCAACAGAGACATAGGGTGTAGACTAAATAGGCTAAAAAGATAGGAGACAGTAAGCAGGGAAAGGTAAGATGGATGACCTCTTTCCTTGTCCGTAGTATTGTGACATCCGTGGTACCATGTGTAGCTTACTGTTGCTAATATTCATAAGTCTTCCCTATACTATGGTTTGAAAAGGGAATTGCTCCTGCATGATGAATAAGGGAATGATCTACAAGGGAAGATATTGATTATAAAGAATTAGTTTGCTCTATTACAAGTTCATACTGATAACATTGATTTCATTTTTTCTGGGAATGCTAAAGCAGATGTGGCCAAAGAGGCAGCTATACAAGATGTCTTAACAATAGGAAATGTGGATGAGACTGTCTTGAGAGATGTGCAAGAAGTGTCACCTAAATAGTGGGTTATGTAAATTCACAGGAGGAACTTGTGTTACTAAAGAATCTATTTCGTTATGTATTGATTTGAGCCATGGGATGAATCATGTCTCAAACAGGAGGGATGGAGATAACGAAAGAGAATACCCGATTTGAGAGAGAACATAATATGCATGAACTTTATTGAACTAAAGAAATTTAAAGATTCAGGAATGGGCCAACAACAAGTCAGTTTCTTTCAACTGACCTTTGTGAGAATGTAATTTTAATTACTGTGTAGTCTACTTCTTCTGAAATTCGCAGACAGGAGAGAGATGCTGTCTCAATCTAGTGAGAGGTGCTGACCTAAGGAGACTGGATAGTGGTGACGGATTTGACACGTAAAGTCCTGGAAATGACCCGAGGTGCATGGGGTCATTCCTGGCTAGTTTCAGAGGTGATAATCGAGGAGATAGCATGGTACAAGTGAGTCATTGCAAGCGTGAACTTTGTTTGATAGCGTCAAGCAAAGGAAATGCGTTCTGCGTCAAATCAAGGAAAACTCTGCGCTGTGCCTACAGTACAGTGCGTTGAGGTTGCCGTTTTAATCAACTAGACTACATTGCCTATGAGAAAATTACACAATCACCATGCATACACAATCATGGCATCCGTTTCAGCAAATTGGACTTTGTGGTAACAATGGGAATTGTCTTGGGACGACGTTCTGTTTTGTATGTTGAAATACGTATGGACTAAATGGTGCTATGACTACGGATGTAATGATTTAACTGTTTTATTGGTAACAATGCAAATGGTAAATAGATTCAGAAGTGAAGTTTTAATCTTGATATAAGTTAGACATTTTCTGTGGAATAAAATTTAGGTACAAACACTCCTATCATGATACGTTCTACCAGTTACGTAAAGATGTTCCAGTTGATTTGTTATGTTCCAGGGCAGAAGTTTGAATGTTTTGAGAACAGTTATAGACTGTCGGATGAGGTGATAACAATACTGTTTCATTTATGTGACTTGATGAAGTATTATTTGGGAGTTTGCATTAAAGCTTAATGTTTAGTTTTTGAGAAACCTGTTTGTACTACTGAAAGTTGATATTAATTTGAAAAGAAACAGAAATTGAGAACATGTAATGATATTTCAGGATTTGTGCCAAGTGATGGTTCTTATCATACAGAGGTTGTAAAAGAGTTAGCAGCAGGCTGGAGAGAAATGTCTGCTGACCTAAAAGTCTTGACCGCGCTGTAGGACATCACCTTCGGGGGAGGGGGAGCTTTTGCCATCTATAAAATGGAGATAAGTTTGACCGGGGGAGTACATCTGGAGACAAAATCTGGGGTGACTTAAGGGTTAAACAGGTTTTTGTTTGGTTAACTGAGGTTTATGACTCCCTGACCTGGAAAGAACTGCTTATCACCTAACCTGGAGAGAAAGAGCACAATCAGGGCCTGGTTTAGACTGTCTTAGAAAAACCTGACTGACAGTTTACTGAAGGGTTGATGGTTTTAGAGATGACCATGTAAGACAACAAGTAGGCATGTTCTTATATCCTGATAATTTCTGTATTGATTTATTTGTTGCAATCTTTGTTTCTATTTGATTTTGGTGGTTAAGGAGATCTGAGATGAAGTCCAGGTCTGCCGGTGGATGCATCGGACGTCAAATTACCACTACTGGTGATGACGGGTTTTAATCCCAAAACCATGGGTTTCCCCGTTATGTCCAAGCATTCACACTACTAGACTATAATGCTGTATAGTCTTATTGAATATTACACATTTGTATTTTTATGAATTGTTTTGATTTTATGTATTTTTGATTTTATTGACTGAGTGTAGACGTGGTTTTGGAATAACACATTTTATTCATGATAAACAGGAGGAATTTGTTGGAAAAATTGAAGATGCAACACATTTATCCTGTATAAGAATGATTCTGTGTTCAGTATTCCTTGGGTGCAAAGAGAGGCCTAACCCCAAATCTGAACTCTGGGTAAACATACAGGACCCTTATCTTGGAGCTGAGGAGAAGGGGGTTGGTTTGGTTGTTTTAAGGAGATACTTTGTGACAAGGACTATAGGTGGAGACGCAAGGTCTGGTGACCATTTGTTGACACCTAGGTGAAGGAGTTTACGACCCCAGGACCAGAGATCCTGTTGTTGTGTTTCAATCACGGTTGATGTCATAAACACACACGTAACCACTCACGCACACACGCGTGCCAGGTCTATGCAAGGAGCCAATGAAGAAGAGCCATGGGACATTTGCATGCCTTTGTCTTAACCAATGACTGTAAAGAGCGGGGCTGCTTAAATAGGTAGCAAGCACAACATGCTAGCAGACAAACTTTGTAGCACAATGGCGTGTGATTTTTTTGTCTCCTTGTGGGCCGGCCGCAAGCAATAAAGCTTTCTTAAACTTGTTCACCGACTGACTGTGCAATGCTTGATAGATTAATATTCTTGACACAGGCCAAGTCACTAGAGATTTTTGGCTTAAACGTTTTATGTTAATAGTATAGATAGCCTAATGTGATTTGGAATTGCAGTGCAAAATTGGCTTTGCTTTCAAATATTGACAAAAAAAGATTTTTACTAGCCATCAAGTTTACTATTAAGTTCATGTTACTTAGAAATGCATCTTCTTGTGTCTGAAAAGCTAATTCACTATACATAAAACATTGTCTTGGATCAACTTGAATACTTATATTCATGTTGATAATTATTAAGTTTGTCACTTACAAAATGCTTTTTATAGTCGGCAACAAGATAACTCAGCATACTTACAAATTGTGTTGGATCAACTTAAATATCTGTGTTAAAGTTATCAGTTATCTGTCTTAAAAATGCTTTTTACTGTCGCTAAAAAGCTAATTCACTATACTTAAAAAATTGTGTAGTATCAATGTAATATAACCAGGAGTTGGCATAATGCAAAAAGACTAATGCAGCATGTTGCCTTAATTTTTTTTGTTGACCCAATGTTTTATTTTTTAGAGTGTACGACAACTGCGCTGTTAGCTACTAAGGTAGTGCTAAGTCTAAGTGCCAAACAAAAAAAGACATTTCTCTTATCTGAATATGGTATGGAACTAAATTGCCAATATGCATCTTTTTCTATGGCTCTGCGGCCCAGCAACTCAGCTTTCATAACATTTTGTTCAGGAAGCTTCAACCTCCAATGCTAAACCTTAAAACAATAATATATTTACATTTACATTTAGTAGACGCTCTTATCCAGAGCGACTTACAGTAAGTACAGGGACATTCTCCCCGAGGCAAGTAGGGTGAAGTGTCTTGCCCAAGGACACGTCATTTGGCACGTCCGGGAATCAAACTGGCTTCAGATTACTAGCCCGATTCCCTAACCACTCAGCAACCTGACTCCTGACCTGAATATGATGCTCTTGTCTTCCGTCGCTGTATCAGACGCTGGCATAGTGATTTGTGACTGACTGGTGAACTGTGGAAATATCCTCGATTGAAAAAATGCGCTGCCAGATGTAAAAAGAAACGCTTCTTTTAACAAGATAAATTAAATGTCAATCAGCATCAGGGCTGGACTGGGACAAAAAAATCAGCCCTGGCATTTTTGGCCCAGGCGGCCCACACCCACCGTGATTGGTCACATTCCCTGCAGACAGTCCTCTTAAAATATGCGTGCATTCTATGATATGAGTTGCCTAGTGTTCTGCGTTCTTGTGATGGTTTTGGATCCTTAAAGCGGGGTCTCAAGACTTATCTCTTGATCTTACACTTTAATAATTAATTAATTCTTAGAGTTATGATTTGTATATTTATGGTATTATATAGTATTTTTTATTATTATTGATATTGTACTGCCATTATTGTTATTATTACTATTTTGCTTAATATTGGCTTAGCAACTTTTTAAAACTGTTTACTGTTAATTTTAACTATTGTAAGATTCATATTTTGTTGCTTTGGACAAAATATGCTAAATACAATAACCACAACCCTTCCCAAAAGCTACAATAAAGCTGAGGGTAGTATATGCCCTGGAAAAGAGCATCAATACAAGAGAAGCAGTGTACTCACTCACTTTTTATTGGCGATTTGGTCAGCACGGTGGCTCGGTGGTTAGCACTGTCGCCTAACAGCAAGAAGGTCCCTGGTTCAAACCCCAGTCGCTCCAGGTCCTTTCTGTGTGGGTTTCCTCCGGGTACTCCGGTTTCCCCCACCATCATAAAGACATGCATCGTATGAATGTTGGTAATGAATGTTGGTGGTGGTCGGAGGGGCTGTAGGCGCCGATTGGCAGCCACGCTTCTGTACCACCACCGGTTTGACTGTGTCTGAATGAATGCTGGAATCTGTAAAGCAACCTTGAGTACTCTGAGTAGTAGAAAGCGCTATATAAGATCAATGATATATATTTGGAGGCCATATAGTACACAATGTCCATACTCAAGTGCAAGTAACAGTGGAAAGCTGCATTGCCCTCTGAACAGCACTGGATTATTACCATACAGATACCTTTTGATACCATTTTACATATGATTGGTGGCCGCAGTGGTTAAAATAGGGTAACCTAGTAGTACTGTGTCCTCCAATTTAGCTAGATAGATCATTTATTTTGCGTGGTATATTCCCATAATCTTCCCCTTCAGTACTTTATTCAGTATTATTCATGTTATTGGATTTTTGCAGGTACCACGTAAGGCCCACATAACACACACACAGCCTCCCTCCCTTCCTGAGAGTCCCCTGTTAATTTGCCTACTCCTTACCACGTCGTCAACTACTCTTTCTTCCATCTTTTCCTCACTCGATCCCATGGCCCTGTCATGGTCACTCTCCTCCTCCTCGGCTTCTTCCCTGACCCTGTCAGTATGTTTCTGCCTCTCTGAGCCAGCATGTCTTTATCTCCTCCTTCCTCTACAGCATCGGTTCCCAAACTGGGGTACGCGAAGTGGTTCAGGGGATACGCGGGGAGAACATTTGATTTGCGTTTTCAAAGTAAAAAAAATAAATAAAAAATTAATTTTCAAACTGAGCTATAAATAGACATGAAATCTTAAATAGTCTGAATAGCCAAGTCGCATTGCCAAAAATACTCATGTATACCCATATTCAGCAAAATAATTACACTGTGAAAAATAGCTACAGGTAGTGACGTATAGTCAAAACAGGCACAACGGTTAGCTCTCTCGTCAGAACTTCACTTGCTGATGACCTGTGTAGGGAAGCGGGAGCTCGTTCCGATTGCTGCACGAACATGGACAGTGTTTGAAAATATTAAACCCCCCTCCAGAGAGACACCATCGGCTTCTACCAGTAGGCCTTTAATTGAGGATTAACCTGCCGGTGACAGCAACCCAGGTTGCTCTTACGAGTTCTTGGATCAGGGTGCAAGCAGAAGTACATTTGTTGCTAGCCAAGCTACTAGCATTGTGACAGTGAGTCTGATGCAGAGCTTCGACCTCCTGGTCGTATTGGTTGTATTGCTAATAAAACTCTGATCTAAACTTCCATCCGAGTCCTCTGAAATCCCTGACAATTTCACAGTTTCAAGTGTTATAGGCTGTATATGTGCACGGGGGGAGGGGGCGGCGGTTACAAACATGAAGAAAAAAAACTACAGGTAATGCTGATGTTGAAGCAGCTAAAAACCCCCCCCCAAACATGTTCGAAATGTTTGCAGATTTTGTGGCATTCGCCTGTATCTTTTTCTCCCTTAACTTTTCTGCGCCTTCCTTGCGCTTGGATGGTCGTTTCTCCATTTTAGCGATGCTAAACTTTAACAATGCTAAACCAGCATGAGCATTAGCCAACAGCTTGTGTCTCAGGGCCTGCGGGAGGTGATATTATGAATCAGGGGAAGGGGGTTCCTGGATTTGATCATTGATCATTTGGTCAGGCCAGTGCCAATAAAGAAGATTAACCAATGGGCCGCTGTCAGTTCTTTATGGGCCGGACCAAATTATATTGGCGATTCGGCCCAAAAGTGCGTCAGCTCACCGTATGCCAGATGGTAGGGATGGGCAAACGATGCCTTGTGAAGCTTTGGTGGTTTCTTCCGGATTGTGCCGAACCAAAGAGCCGAACTATTGGCGCATTGAAATTGGAGAGCACAGTGACATCTAGTGGTCAGATAAAATTATAGCAGCCGTTTAAACTAACTGAATGAGATGTACCAGTAGTTTCTGACGGTACTTTGCCTGTTAATTATTCAATGTCGTTCATTTTTGTAAGGCTACGTGATGGTCTAATATTCGTGTTCATTCATTAAAACCATACATGTGTATTTGAGAACTGTGTAATTTTCATACAATAAATATGTTTTACTGTGATGTTCAACTAGTCTACATTTATTCATTTAGCATTTAGCAGACGCTTTGGATAAAAGCGTCTGCGACCACGACCACTCTGCTTATATAGCTGTCTCTTTCCTTACATTTTGTGATATGTATTGTGAATCAGGGGAATACTTGGGACAGTGGGGATGTGCTTGTGCAATATGAAAAGGCAGTGTACCATAACGGGGTTCGGGGGAATGTGTTTGTGCAACAGTCTTATTTGATAACATTTATAAGTTCTTATTCAGGAACAGGATTTGTTACTTGTTTCTTGTTGTTTAGAAGTGCGCCACAACTTTGAACCAGTTCGTGACATCTGAAGCATTGAACGTCATCAATCACGTGACATCGTAATTTGACACAAGCTCCAAACCACTTTTTCGAAACTGTGCGTATTGGTTTTGCGACACAAGCATCGATGCATCAGTGCCAGACGTCCCATCCCTACCAGATGGCCAGTCCAGCCCTGAGAGGCAGATACTTTTGTCTTCCAAGACACCATTCATGGCGTCCCCATTCATTTCCATGAAAAGTGCCCAGTGGCGCAGTGAGGTAAGTGAGAGCGCGAAACCGGACCGCGCCATCTTTCCAGTTCCGGCTCTTCCGGTCTAGCTTTAAACAGTGGCTCGCTTTTTTCCTAGCTCCGAAAGTCGTGCACGCTTGCAACTAGCTGTACACGTCATACTTTGCGACATCCAGTCGCGAGCTTGTGAGCTGGAGCTAAGGCATTGCAGAAAACTGTCAGAATGTGATAAGTCCGATGAAGAATCTTTGTGTTTTTAGTTTGACTGCTTAAGTATTGTGTCAAATTAGTATTTGTATTAAAGAAACTGTAAACTTGAATATCTGGCTCCGTCGTTGTTCTAGCTCGGCAAAGCAAGCTTAATTAAGCCTATAGGCTACCTATGTTAATGTTAATATAATATCTAATGATGAGTGTTGCTTACTATTACTAGCTTATTGTTAATGCCAGCGTTGTGGTGTTAACTGACAAAGTTCTAACAATATAACGACCATAACAATATTGTGGTTATCAGACATGATTTATTAATCTTCGTCTTTGCTCCATAATAACATTTCAACAATCTATAATGACGCTGTAACATGCCACGATATTATAACTAATTATATTAGGCTATAATTACGTTTGTCATGCCATGAGCATAATATGCGTTCTTTACTAAATGGTTAAATCTGCTTTAAAATAATGGAAATAAACTCTACAAACAACCGTCATGTATGTGTGCAACCATTTGTAAAACTTGCTACAATAAAGGCAGGCAACTGTACATTATCAAGTCCTTTCTCCTTGTTCTCATTCAGCTCAGGTAAATCAGCGATTTGCTGATGTTCCCTTTTGTGCTAATCCCCTGTTTGTATCCACAAGCACGTTTCCAGGCAAAGAAGGGGGTCTCAAGATGGCGGAGTGAGTGGCAGCACTTTTTGCAGGCTCCGGTAAAAAGTATAATTTTAGTCCTTGGAATGTGATAAACTAGTGTAACAACCCCTCCACTAGGAAGCTGTTTAGCATAGTGTCAAAATTATGTGACCTAAATAAGCTATTACAACGTCCTGAGTTTCTTTTTCCTCTTTTTTCTCAATTTTTTTAATTCATGGCTGACCACAATTACAACTTGGCTGCTCCACGCGAGGCATGTGGATATCTTGACATGGAAGAAATGGAAGCAGGGCAGCACTCATCCAAAGAAGACAACATTAACAAAGACCATACGCCAATTAAACAGCCAAAGCCAAACAAACAGAGACACCAAGATGGACTTGAGGACGCGAATAATGGCGCTGCAATTCTAAAAGCAATACAAGCTCTGACCAGTAAAATGGACGAGCAGACGGAACTCTTGAAAAGTTTCGTATTGAAGCTAACACAACAGCAATCAAGGAAAACCAAGAAGAAATCTGCGTGCTTCAGAAAAGAATAGGAGGCCTTCAGTGAGAAAACAACCTGTTGAAGGAAGCATGTGCAGAGCAAACCTCGTACAAAAGGTGGAATCTGAGGATGATTGCTCTCCCTGAAAAGGATGGAGAGAACACGAGAGAGGTTGTCATCGGGTTACTGACAAGGGTTGTTCAAATGTCTGGAGAGGCTGCGAGACACCGTAGACACCGTTCACCGGCTGGGAAGGAAAGGCGACGCCGCTACCTCAAATACCACACCGAGAGCAATCATTCAGTTCGGGTTGAGAACGGTGCGGGATGATGTTTGGAGGAAGTCGAAGGATGCGAGAGTGTGTAGAGATATGCACATACGTTTCAAAGAAGACTTCTCGAAAGAAGACCGGGAGGCGCGTGCAAAGCTATGGCCACTGGTCCAAGAAGCCAGAAAGTCAGGTAAAAGGGCATTTTTGAAAGAAGGATACGCACTGATCGATAACCGGAGAGTGGACCCTGACTGAACAATTGTTTTGCTGTCATTGAATGGCTGTTAGAAACCCAGCCTGCACTCACGTTTGAATGAGGAGCTATTTTGTTGTTTGGTTGACATTTAAACGCTCCGATAACACTACCTAGCCTGGTCCTAACCAGACCCTCGTACATTTCATTTGTACAGAGGGTCTGGGATCACTCCATTGACAAGCGTTAACTTCCTTGAAGGCGGGTACTCTGTTGAAGTTTAAAACTATTGGATCTGCCCAGAGCCACTCTGATCTGCCATAACCAATCGCTAGCGTTCGCCTTAGCCAACTCCTTCACCACGGAGCTAGCAGCCGGAAAATCAAACTTTTCCCGAACCCCGTGGGGAGGAGGGCCACAACATCATGACCACCAATAAAACTCAGCAAGGATTGTTATTGCTCCGGCTTTAACTTATGAATATTTGGCAGCATTGCCACAACCGCAGAATAGCTTTGCTCGCATCTTTCTCCGCCGCCATTACTGAACTACAACTCAAACTAGTGCACGACATCAATGTCATAATTCTCAGCCACTCCCTCTGTTCGCTGATTGGCCGGTTGAAAATCAACCTGAAAAATCTGACTTACGTACCGAATGGCCAGACCTAGTACAGAAGCAAAATCCAAATTGAGCTGAAGTACGTAGGAGGGCAGAGCCAGGCTAAACACTACCCGCACTTTGTTTGTTATTGTATCACTGAACATCCGAGGTTAAATGACCAGGGGGGTGTTCCATCAACGTCGCTAACGGAAGTCGCGCTAACACGAATAAGTCTCACTTGGGTAAACGTCAACTTGGACTTAAGCCTCAAGCCGTTCCACTAACGTCCCGTTCCACTAACAGGCAACGCTAATTCAAGCTAGACCTCAATAAGCTTAGACTGTGCAGCCCAGATCAGGCGATCGTCGAAAAGAGGAGTTATGTCGCAAAAAGTATAGCGTAAAGCAGCAGAGGGGTGTTGTTTCAGCAGCGTAAATTGATTTTGAGTTTTTTTGGAGTTGTCCCCAAAAAGGGCAACGTTGCCGCCATTAACATGGCATGGGAGACAACTTGTCAAACCATTACAACCGTTAAAATGCGTAAATTGTAGACCTACCAAATCTACTTAACATATATATATGCATTTAGGCTTACTGATAATTAGCGTGATTTGATGAGCTGTCTGAAACCGTTCTGACAGTAGGCTAGCCTATGGCCGATATTCTCAACAGGAGATTGAGAATAATAGCCCAAAAAAGAACGTGGTAGCAATTGAAAATTGTAGGATAAAATTCAAAACACTGAAGGCGGCCATGGTTAATTGCACTTGATGTGGGCTAATAATGTTTTTGTCTTCACATCTTGAACAAAATCAAACATTACTTCAAAATAACTTTGCCACACACATTTATTAACTGATAGGCTAAATGCTGAGCTTTAACATAAAAGGGAAAGATAACCATGACTTAATGGGGATTCACTGAAATGACTAGTATTGCACAGATCCAGCACTGACTTTTTAGATCAGAAGGTGACCCAGACTGCACACTTTGTTTGGCAGAACCAGTCATTTAAAATTGCTCAGCATGACTATCATTATTATATTACGAGTATTTCCAATTAACATAGTCTGCCTCCACGGATCCAGAGGGGGCTTGGACAGTGACAGACTGTGGCTGTGCCAAGTGTTGTCACAGCCTCACTTTGGGAAAGCATGCCCTACTGGGAACATTAGGGGAGACTGTTTGGCACAGAATCTAATTGTCTTCTTTGGAAAGGGTAACATTTGGGACGCTGTCATGTAGGGGCAGCATAAAGGGCACTTCATAACAGCACCTTTTTCCATTGGAAGTAAGGGCATGGGAACAGTCCAATTTAGGCCATTGTAAGGGCACCTTATAGGGTACTGCATCACATTTTCTATACTATAAAGGAACTCAAAGACATGTTTTTACATTTATAGAGGGCACACTGTCATTTATTGCATGGGGCATCCTGTGCACTCAAGCATATTTCACAATGTGAATGGCAGACAGTAGGGCACTTGGTCTAATTTTTGCCACTCTGGGCATTTTAGAAACGCTTTCAACCATGGGGGCACCAGGCAGTCACCCCCTGAGTTTTCCCAATGGGCCTGGATACACCCATGGGGACAGTATATTGCACCTATAATATTGGGGAAGCCAGAGGAGAGGTAATATAGAGGCTTGTCAACATATAGGCTACTTTAAACAATGAAAATACTTTATACAATTGAATAAAAAGTCCTCCTTGATTCTTTGTGTTTCAAGATTACCTGAAAAACTGATGATAATATTCAGGTACTGCTTTGGAGCAAGGTATACCCTTCATATTTCCTGGCATAGTTGCCCGTTCAAGAATGTCCCACATGCAAAGACAGACAGATGCAGACAGACTGAACAGTGTCAAGGCTTGGCTACAGTGGGTTTGCTTCCTTGTGTGTGATTCCAGCAGACTACATAGTCTAGGCCTACCTACATAGACTGCAGTCTACTACCTTCCTTTCTACTATTATAGTCTACTCTCCTTTCTATTACTTTCTATAAAGGATGGTAGGCTGCTCTTATGTGTTCATTGCCATCCTTAAGAGTTGCTAAAGTGTACACACACACACTTTAAGAATGACAATTAAATTTATCTATATAAACTATGCTGGGCCTGCTGAACCTATACTTCTTCCACATATACTGGTCAGGGAAGCATTACTTCTGTCTCTGAAGACCCAATTAACCAATGGCTTTTGAAAACGGTTAAAGTGACATTATTTCTTAACCCTTGTGTTATCTTCGGGTCATTCTGACCCATCAGTCATTGTGACCCACCGTCATGTTGCGTCAACTTTACCGCATACAAAAACAAAGTGAGGCATTTTCTTTTAATCGTTGGGCTGTCTCAGACCCCCCACATTGCAAAGGTTAAAATAAAATTATTTTTATTTGTTTTTGTATTGGGTAAACACAACGATGGTTCGTTATGAATCTTTGGGTCATGTGACCCGGAGGCAGCACAAGGGTTAACTTGTTTATTTAAATTAATAATTTTTTTGGAGATGAAGTAAACATGTAGCTAAATCATTAAGGTCTGCAATTCAAAAAGTCTGAATTTAAGTTTCCGAACACGGACTAAAGTGGTTTGCGCGCAGGAATTTACTCGACGGAACTGGCTTTTGAGATTCTGTTTCCGAAATTATTTGCAACACATTTTAGTTAGCCTGACACGGATCAGGCTAGTTCCAAAGTATAAGTTACCTTGGTTACGTAGCTAGAACTAAAATAAGCCACCTTAATGGAACAGAACTCTCGCTAAAGTAAGTGAGACTTAGCGAAATAAGTCTCTTTTCCTTAATTGACGTTGATGGAACACCCCCCAAGTAAATGAATACATCAAACTTTTTTTATAGTAATTTGTATAAGTCCCTTTTTTCTAAAGAAGATTGTTGTTTCCTAGATAGGATTCTGGGGTTTAAGAAAACAATGGATGATAGCTTTAAACAACTTATGGAGAATGAGCTAAAAATTGAGGAGCTAGACTTAGCAGTCCAACAGATGTCTAAGGGGAAATCATCAGGAATAGATGGGATAACTGGAGTTTTTATCTTTCTTTTGGGATGATATCAGGGAAATGCTCTATAATGCATATTTCACGAGTTCAGTAATCACACCATAGATTGAATAGATAGCTTTTATTGAAGCAGAGCTGGTAGCAGAGCCAAGCCCGATGGTGGAGTAGGCCGGTAGCAGAGCCGGGCCTGGTGTCCGGGCGTGGCGGAGAGTCCTAATGGGTCACGGCCGAGCAACAGCTCAAGCATATCCCCAAAAGGAACAGACTCACCTACGAGCTGCAGCGAAGCTGATGCAAGCCTGACTGTGGTGAAGGTCGGGATGTTGGTCCTGACGTATGAGCGGTATGCCTGGGGAGGACCAGCGACCCAGGAGCTGGATGGTGTGGTCAGCAACGCCCTGGCTGGAAGCAGAGGAGGCCGTACCGATCCTGAATGAATGTGCGGAATAGTGTGAAGGGTCAATACCTGATTTGGCGAGGATGATGGTGGAACCAGAAGCGGGAGGCGACATGTCCTGATTCCGTGAGGAATGGTGGGCTGGAGGGGAGGGCATGGCTTCTTGGTTTGGAGAGAGCCAGATTATCCAGGGACTCATAGGGGCTGAGGGGAGAGTTAAGGCAGAAGAGGAATCAGAATCAGATCAGAATCAGAAAGGGATTTATTCGCCATGAAAGTTTGCACAGACAAGGAATTTGCTTTGGCAGGAAGGTGCATACAATAAACATACCTAAAATTTAAATATGTGGACTAACTATACTAAGGGTACATAAACTAGCAGTACTAAGTGGGATAAATATAAGTTGCCGTAAATTACAATATAAAAATACAAATATTACAAAAAATACAAATGTACAAGATACCATGTTATGGTGCAGTGCAAAAGCAGAGTGTTTTAGGCAATAAGTCATTTGAGTCAGTGTGGTCCCTTGGCCTTGTTGAAGAGGCCAACAGCGGAAGGGAAGAAACTGTTTTTGTGGCGTGAGGTATTGGTCCTGATGGACCGCAGCCTTCTGCCGGAGGGGAGTGACTGAAACAGGGAGTGTCCAGGGTGGGAGGAGTCGGCCACAATCTTCCTCGCTCGCCTCAGGGTCCTCGAGGTGTGCAGGTCCTCGAGGGTAGGCAGATTGTAGCCAATCACCTTCTCAGCAGTACGGATGATACGCTGCAGTCTGCTCTTGTCCTTGGCAGTGGCAGCAGCGTACCAGACGGTGATGGAGGAGGTGAGGATGGACTCAATGATGGCTGAGTAGAAGTGCACCATCATTGTCTTTGGCAGGTTGAACTTCTTCAGCTGCCGAAGGAAGTACATCCTCTGTATTTTTTTTTTTCAGAAGCACCTAACGACCGAGGCAGCCATCATCGGCGCTATCTTGGATCTAATTCCAAGATGGCGGAACAGCTGGCCTGTTCTGATTTGCTGCGTTTTAGGGTGAAGATGAATTTGTCTGGGGAATGTAGCGTGATGCCAGAGACGCATGGGTGAGCGTAGGGGTTGAAGGTGGACGTGAACTCAAGCACCTCAGGGAGCCAAAGAAGGCCAGGAGGAGCATGGCCTCTTGGGTGGAATCGGTGGAAGGGGAGGAGTAGCCAGTGCGCGGTGTGTATGCAGGCGGCTAGCAGGTTGGCAGTGAGGGGGAGCCGATGCTGCCAAGGTACAGGATAGTGGAAGTGCGGATGGAGAGGTGTATGTGTGTGTGGAATTAAGCTTGGAGGATGGCCTCTTGGGTGTGGAGTGAAGGTTGTGGAGGGGTGCCGTCATGGGATGATGGTACAGGAAAACGGAGGATCCGGAAATAGGAAGTGGTCCCCCTCTTGTGCCAAGAGGCAATTTCTGGATGGAGAGACGGGAGGGGGAGTTAGTGTAATAGCGAGGAGGGGCTGGTAGAGAACAGCCTGATGTGGTTGGTGTAGGCGGTTGGTGGAGGCTGGTAGCAGGCCAAGCCTGATGGTGGAGGAAGCTGGTAGCAGAGCCGAACATGATGCAGTGTGGTAGAGGCTGGTAGCAGAGCCGAGCCCGATGCAGTGAGGTAGAGGCTGGTAGCAGAGCCAAGCCTAATGCAGTGTGGAGGCTGGTAGCAGAGCCAAGCCTGTTGTGGTTCATCAAGGCTGGTAGCAGAGCCAAGCCTGTTGTGGTTCATCAAGGCTGGTAGCAGAGCCAAGCCTGTTGCGGTTCATAAAGGCTGGTAGCAGAGCCAAGCCTGATGCAGTGTGGTAGAGGCTGGAAGCAGAGACAAGCCTGATGCAGTGTAGAGGCTGGTAGTAGAGCCAAGCCTGATGTGGTGTGGTAGAGGCTGGTAACAGAGCCGAGCCCAATGCAGTGAGGTGGAGGCTGGTAGCAGAGCCAAGCCTGTTGCGGTTCATAAAGGCTGGTAGCAGAGCCAAGCCTGATGCAGTGTGGTAGAGGCTGGAAGCAGAGCCAAGCCTGATGCAGTGTAGAGGCTGGTAGTAGAGCCAAGCCTGATGTGGTGTGGTAGAGGCTGGTAGCAGAGCCGAGCCCAATGCAGTGAGGTAGAGGCTGGTAGCAGAGCCAAGCCTAATGCAGTGTGGAGGCTGGTAGCAGAGCCAAGCCTGTTGTGGTTCATAAAGGCTGGTAGCAGAGCCAAGCCTGATGCAGTGTAGAGGCTGGTAGCAGAGCCAAGCCTGATGCAGTGTAGAGGCTGGTAGCAGAGCCAAGCCTGATGCGGTGTGGTAGAGGCTGGTAGCAGAGCCAAACCTAATGCGGTGTGAAGGAGGCTGGTAGCGGAACCAAGCCTGTTGTGGTTTGTGGAGGCTGGTAGCAGAGTCAAGCCTGAGGCTAGTAGCAGAGCCAAGCCTAATTCAGTGTGGTGGAGGCCGGTAGCAGAGCCAAGCCTAATTCAGTGTGGTGGAGGCCGGTAGCAGAGCCTGATGTGGTTGGTGGAGGCTGGTAGCAGAGCCAAGCCTGATGCAGTGTGGGGGCCTTGCGCCAGTGGAGATGAAGGGGGGCCAAAAGTGAGGAAGTCGTCCAGGAGATGGAGGAGGAGGGGACTCATTGAGGAGGATCCAGCGGAGTGCTTCAAGAAACACGAAGATGCACGGCCTGCTTTTGCATCCAATGCCAGGCGGACAGCAAGCAGTTTGAGTCCTGCCAGTGAACCCCAAGAAAACCCAGAAAGGCGGGTGGATGGGAGGGCCTCGAACGCGGTCCCAAGGCCCGCTGGGTCGAGGGAGCAGGAGGAGCGAGAGTGGGTCCCGCCGCAGAAGAGCATGCACGGAGGCTCCGGCAGGCAGACAAAGAGCAGCCATCGAAATCGCGACGGACCACCAGGGTCAGTGCCCGCGGGTCCGGACAGGAGGGGCTGCAGGGAGGGGCAGGGGAAGGAGGGCCGGAGGAGGCGAAAGGGGGCCAGGCGGGAGCCAGGGGCAGGGGCCGGGGCCGAACACCCCAGGGCCGGAAGACCCCGGGAAGGAGAGCGGGTGCAGGGCGGACAGTGAAACCCGACAACAGAGGAGGACAGGGCCACGGCGCACGGCATTGGTGCGGGGGGCAGCAACCCGGGACGGGAGGAGAAGGACGGCCAGGACCACGTAATCACCCTGGGGGATGGCCACCCGGAGGGAGGCAGACACGGGGGGGGGGGGTGGGGAGGCCCGGAGGCAGAGGGGTCCACGGAGCGGGCAGCGCCGCTGGCGGCGCAAAGGCAGGGGTGACAGGGCCCCGTCAGGAAAGGCAGCAGCCGGGGCGGGCAGGATGGCCGGAGCGGAGCCACCTGCAGGAGGGAAGGCACAGGGCAAGGGCAGAGGGGCGCAGCCCGGAGGAGGCAGGGCCAGTCCAGAGCAAGCAGGGGCTGGGCCATGCGGCGGGGCGGGGCAAGGCCAGGCGCAGAGCAGAGGGGCGGTGGGGAGCCCATGGAGGCGACGAACACCGCAAACAGGGCAGGAAGGTCAACGAGGGCGAGAGCCGGACCAGGGGAACAGGGGCCGGGGGCGAGGCAGCAATCCACCAGGCAACAGCCCAGCGCCCGGCAGCGGGAGAGGCGGGGCAGGAGCAGGAGGCGGGAGCAGGCAGGGAGCCGACGGGAACGGCAGAGGCCGGAGCGGGCGGGCGGCCTGGAGCCACCTGCAGGAAGAATGCACAGGGCAAGGTTAGAGGGGTGCAGCCCTGAGGGGGCAGGGTCAGACCGGAGCGAGCAGGGGCAGGAACAGGGCCGGGGTCGGAGCGCCCCGGGAGGCGACGAACGCCGCAACGGCAAGAAGGCCGGCAAGGGCAGTAGCCGGGGCAGGAGAACAGGGGGCATGGGCTAAGCAAGAGGCAGGAACCTGCCAGGCGCGGCCCGGCGCCCAGCAGCGGGAGAGGCAGGCCAGGAGCGGGAAGGGCACTGACGGGATGGGCAGCAGCCGGAAGGGGCGGGCGGTCCAGAGCGGAGCCGCCCATGAGGATAGCGGCCCAGAGGGAGGGAGACACAGGGAAAGGCCAGGAGGCAGGAGCGAGTGGGGGGAGGCGCGTGGCCAGCGTGAAGGCGGAGGCAGGAGCAGGCAGGGACCCAATGGGAAAAGGGCAGCAGCCAGGGCAGGCGGGGCATCAGGGGGGGAGCCACCGGCAGGGGAAAAAGCACAGGACACGGACAGGGAGGCGTGGCCCGGAGGCGAGGAACGCCGGGAACAGGGCAGGAAATCAACGAGGGCGGGAGCCCAAGGCAGGGAGAGGCGGGCGAGGCAGGGTGCAGGAACCCGTGGGGCGCGGCCCAGCGCCCGGCAGCAGTAGAGGGGCAGTGCGGGGGGGGGAGCGGGGAGGTACGCCTGCCCCCAGACTCCCCGAAACGGAGGGAGAACAGCCTGGCCTGAAGCAGGCAGGGCCGAGACAGAGCACGCAGGTGCGGGGCAGGGGGGCACCAAGAAGCCGAGGAACGCCGCGAACAGGGCCGAGAGGACAGTGAGGGCGAGAGCCAAAGCTGGGGCAGGCGAGGCAGGGGGCAGACCAGAGGAATGGAAGATACTTTATACAGAACTCTTAATTGACCAAAGGGAGTTTTGTTGCATTCTTCCGTGCTTTACTGGGCTGATGCGTATTAGTTTGATTGGAGAAGGAGGAGTCTTGGTGTGCCACCTTCCTCCCGAACTTTAGTTAACCCTTTCAGGCCTAACTCCATTTAGATTGTATCTCAACAGGTAATCTTTCTCCCACAAGAAACATGGTCTCATCACTCTAATCCCCAAACCTAACAAAGATCCTCTTTCATTAGATAATTGGAGACCAATAACCTTGTTATGTAACGATTATAAATTGCTGGCACATGTCTACGCTAATCGTTTGAATGAGGGGTTATCGCATATTATTGATGTGTCAATCAGCTTTCATGAGGGGTAGAAACATACATAATCATACCAGATTGCTGCTAGACATGCTTGATTATCGAGACCTCATTGATACTGATGCTTTTACTTTATTTCTAGATTTTTATAAGGCATTTGATACTGTTGAACATAACTTTTTATTCGAAGTCTTGGATTTTTTAGGTTTTGGGAACAGCTTCTGTGAAATAATTAAGATGTTTTATACTGACATATATAGTTCTGTGTCCCTAAATCCTGGTATAACTCCTAGGTTTGAGGTGCTCCGAGGTATTAGGCAAGGGTGCCCGATATCTCCTAAACTGTTTATTCTAGCCACACAATCACTTATCGTGCTCATTAATCACAACCCTGAGTTGTATGGAATCTCAATATTTGATAAGGAATTTAAAATTAGTCAATTTGCAGCCGACACAGCACTCCTTTTACGGAATAAATTCATGGTTGATGTTGCCCTTGGTTCAGTCTCGATTTTCTCTAAAGCTTCAGGATTAACCCTCAATGTTAAAAAATGTGAGCTGCTTCGCATCCACTCTTCTACAGATTCCATCATTTCTTCGATCGAGGTTAAATCTGAAGTGAAATATCTATGGATAGTCCTGTCTAAAAATGCTATCAGAAGGGAAGATGTACATTTTTCTAACCGTTTAGTAGATATGAAGAAATCTCTGAGTCGCTGGCTTACCAGAGACCTCACCTTCCTTGGTAGAGTTACTCTATCTAAAGCAGAAGGTATTTCCAAAGTAATTTATCCAAGTCACTCCTTGTATGTCTCTCCTGGTAATGTTAAGAAAGCCAACTCAGTCCTTTTCGAATTTTTGTGGAGAAATAAAACTCATTATATTAAGAAATCACAGCTTGTTAAGGAGTATGATATGGGTGGTATCAAAGCTTTGGATTCCGAATCTATGTTTGGGACCTTTAAAATTAATTGGTTGAAAATGTATCTTTCACAACCAGATTCTATGTGGTTTCACATCCCTAGAAATATATTTTAAAAAGTAGGAGGGCTTGAATTTTTTCTGCAGTGTGATTTTGAGTTGACCAGAATTCCTATTAAGTTATCAAACTTCCACAAACAAATTCTACAGTATTGGAAACTGATATTCACCCATAACTTTTCTCCACATGGATCCACCTTATGGAACAATAGGGTCATTGTAATCAACAGGAAATTGTTATTTAAATATGATTGGTATGAAAAGGGCATTGTGTTTGTAAACGATATTATAGATGATAATGGTACTTTTTTGGAGTATAAGGCTTTCTTAGATAAATATAATTTAAATTGTCCTTCTAGAGAATTTAACAATATTTGTAAAGCAATACCTGTACCATTATTACAGCTAGTTCGAGGCACAATGTTATATGCAAGAACAAGACCCATACCAACTTTACCGAATTTAGTTATAAATGATTGTATTTTATTTGACAGTAAATGTAATAACAAATATATTACTGATACTTTCAAATCTAAATTGTTTTTTGAATATAACAGAGGATTGTGTGTACAGGTTCCGAATACGGGTGCATTGCCCATAGAAAAATCACATTTTAAATTCATTAAATGGCCCATATCCCCGAAAGTCAAAGAGACTCATCTTAAAATAATTTATAAAATATATCCAGTCGCTGACTTTCTTAGACACAGATTTGATGTAGACCCTTGTGTTTTTTGTAAGGTGTCTGATGAGACTCTGGAGCACATGTTCTTTTTTTGCCCCATGTCCAACATATTCTGGTCTGAGATACATGATTGGCTGTCACTTAAAATTGTTGGTGTCCCTATTCTCACCTTGCCACACCTCCTCTTTTATATGGATGATGTAGATTCATCTGTATCAGATTTAGTCAATATGATTATTCTTATGGGTAAATATCATATTCATTGCAGTAAGTGGAGATGTTCTAAGCCTTCCTTTGTCTGGTTTATGAATGATTTTAAGGTGTTTTTCTCATCACTGAAAAAGATCAAATCAAGTGTAATTGCAAGAAAAATGTGTAGTGACATATCTCAGAAACTACTGTTTTGATTCACTTCCCCTTGTGTGCCGCTCCTAAATGATAATTTTATTTTCCATAGCCATTTTGCCTTTGACTTGTGTATTTCAAGTAATTGCTCTTTTGTTTTTTTGTTTTTTACTGCTTAGGTAGTTCTTTCTTGCACTTTGAAAACATTTGTATTGTATGTATATTCTCTTTCCCCTGCGAGAGTTTTGTATGTTGTTGTTCTGTTTTTGCAATAATAACAATAATTAAAAATAATTTAAAAAAAACGTTTCCAGGCAACTTTTCTTGACGTAAGCGAATAAATGGGGTGCTAGTTTACCCATTTCGGATTGCTTTCAAACTTAGCAAAAATCTGGAAAAATTATTCTATGAAAAAGCTAGTAGTATGAGCGACGAACAAAATTATTGGGGGAGATAGTTTTGTAAATGTTGACTGGAGTTAATGTAATAAAAACGACCGTGCCTAACCATAAATGCAATACCACCTATATCCACCGGGGCCGTTGCTTCAAGCCGAGGGGCGAGGGATGGGGGTCAGGGGCCCATTCTCCGTACGTCGCTTATTACATCCGAGATCAAATGACACATCCAAGATGACATCATCTTGCTTATCATGATCTGGCTAATTCGGTTCTTCGAACACACTTGTTGTTTATGATTAGTATAGCTGGATTGAGTTATACGTTGGTCTAAAAGGGGGTATGTATCGATAGTAGAAACCTTGATCAGCAACGCTGCTATTGGCTGCTCACATAAGTCTATGGCTGGTCACCGTGGCCAAAATGAGCGCCCTGTTTTTTCCGCAAAAGAGCCAACAGAGCAACAGCTTGCTCGAAGGTTACTCCGAATTTGAAGATTTTATCAGAACGCCAGGGAAAACCTCAAAGTCTGCAAAATCCAAGAAAGAGGGCTGGCAAAAAGTAGCAGACCAAATTAAATGTAGAGGAGTGACACGTTTTATCGCTTATTACAGTAAGCTAGGCCTATGTTTTTTTATTTTCATACTTTCATATTTTCATTTATTATCTTTAATGTCATATGATGTGGTTTCAACAAACGTATTATGTAAATGACACCCTCACAAAAAAACGATAGGCTATCCTCTCAAAAAGTATAGGCTAGCATATCGCGCTGTGCTTAAGGAGCCTATCTATCACGCAATGAGCAATTAATTCGGTTTCATGTTAAATTCTGCTAATTATTCTTGCACCTTCTGCAACAGGTTCCTGTAGTAAAAACGGGAAAGACATGTCTGTGACAGACTTCCTGTATCACCTCTGCTTGTAAAGCCTCAATCTAATCGTGTTTACATAAAATAAACCTGCTCCCAAGCAGGTTTAAGTTTACGGACCTGTTGCTATGACAGCAAGTCCAGGATGAGCTTCGAAGAACCGAACAATCCAAGATAATGACAAATCGTCAACAATCAAATCCAGCTAACTGAGTTAGCGACGTACGACGGGCCCCGTTCGTCGTAAGGGTTGAAGCTAAGTTAATCAATTGTCCCTTTAGCCCGTTAACATTAGCGAGATGAGTGAGAACAGCAAATATCGGTTCGTCAACGGCTGATCCGCATCCAAATCATGTGGTTAATTTCAATCAGGCTAAACTTTTCAGGGAAATTGCACGTGCACGTCCTACTTCAAAAGGCAGGAAAGGTCGATCACCAAAACAGTGATTTTCTAACGGTATGATGGCGGAAAAGACGAAAGAGAGAGCGGCAATAGGCTATTCTCGCCATCCGAGCAAACTATTATAATGAGTCTCTAGACCAGACATGGGCAAACTACGGCCCGCGGGCCATGTACGGCCCGTTAGGCTTTTTAATCCGGCCCGCCGAACTTGTCCAAATTATAGTAAAAACCTTCTTTTTTCCCCTTTCCCTGTCAAACAAATCTTTCGCACATTTCCCCACACTAGCCGTGCAGAAAGAGGCCGCCCGAAATGCGAAGAAATACTGCAAATCACTAGACGATCTGCACAGAGAATTTTGCCGTCGGTTCTGTGATTTTGAAAAAATTGACAAGTCACTTCAACTGGTGTCCTGTCCCCTGTCGCAAGACCCCGAATTAGCACCGCAGGAGCTGCAATTAGAACTGATCGATCTTCAGTCTGACTCCGTCTCAAAGGAGAAGTTCAAGTCTCTTAAACTGAATGACTTTTACGCTTCACTTAACGAGACCGCGTTTCCAAACCTCCGGAGGACGGCGCAGAAGATGCTGGTGTTGTTTGGCTCGACTTACGTGTGTGAACACACGTTTAGCGTCATGAAAATCAACAAAGCCCATCACAGATCCAAGTTAACTGACCAACACCTCAGATCTGTCCTGAGAATTGCCACAACAAAACTAACTCCAGACTTTGATGCACTGGCAAAAAAGGGAGACCAACAACACTGTTCCCACTGAAATTGTGAGTTTTTCTGCTGTGTTTTGAAAAAATGCATTTGAAAAGTTTGGAAGTGCGTCTTTTAATTAAGAGCAATGCGTATTTACGCACAGCAGCGGTACAGTAGCTCAATTAACACGCCGCACATTGCTCTTAATTTAAATTTTCAGCTACAGGTAGCATATTTAATACAGCCCATGTCTGTGTGCTTGGCAACAATACACGTGTACTGTTTGCGCGTGAAGGCGAGGTCTTCCGTGGCGAGTTTGTAGAGCGCGCGGTCAAGACAATCCATTTATGATTTTGCGGAGTTTAACACAAGTAGATATTATTGAGCTTGAGTATTTCGTTGTGTAATAATATGTTTTGAATGTTGAAAGTGATTCCATTTTTCAATAAATGTTGATTTCTTTAACTTTGCACCTTAAATTGAAACTTATTAAAAACAGACGCAATCTTGATAAATCACAGTGCGTGTGTTATTTGAATCTATTTACATTTCCTCATCCCAGTATCTGCGAAATAGTATGTAAATGTCATATCTTGCATATTCCTTGAGACAAATTTATTAATTGATAAGGGCTATTTTTCACATTTGAAAGACAGTTAATAAATTGGGTTGTAGTGTTCTTACTGTGCTATGAGGTTTGCACACACTACATTTAATGCTTTAGTATATCCGGCCCAAACACTCCCTCCAAATGCACCTGGCCCGGCCCCTCTGTCAAATTTGAAAACCCATTGTGGCCCGCAAGTCAAAAAGTTTGCCCACCCCTGCTCTAGACAATAAGCATATTATCATGGCTAAGTCAAACACCGCCACCGCTGCCAGAGCAAGACAAGCAGCTGCCGATAAGCTAAATGCGAAGGTTTTGGGGAAATGTATAGGCTCATCTTAAGTGCCTCATTACCCCAATCAATCAGATCACATTTCTTTAATTGTGCCTGCTGGTATAGGCTTAATGGAAATTAATAATCGAATGAGATCTTGCTAGCGAAAAAATGTATCTCAACTCTTTCAGAATAAGTAGGCTAGATAAAAACAAGGCCAAAGAGTATCTAATTGATACGAATTCATAGACAATTATGAGGATATAAGTAGGCTACTGCGCTTATATCATGTACTATATATGTGTATATGCATGTAGGCATATGTGTAAATCCCTCTTTGATGTCATTGACTGGGACATGGCCAGGGAATATGACGAATTGATTCATCAGCTGGTTAAGCGCCAAGTACACTTTTCTTACAGCAACGCATGCTGCGGCTTTGCCAATGTTTTCTGCATCGCCTATACTGTATAAAAATGTAGCCTATAGCCTACCTGACGCAAAAAACCTCAAGGCTATGCAGTCTGAAGCACAGTTAAAGTTTCAAGTAGCCTAGCTTTATTGTCAATTTCTTCACATGTCAAGACATAAAAAGGAATCGATATGACGTTTCCCACTCTCCCACAGTGAAACATATAAAAAGCACAGGCACAACAGATAAGACAAGACATTTCGTAAAACATAGCGTTACATATTCACATACAGCAGTATAAGCTCATAATAAAGCATAAAGCTTGCTGCGGCGTGTGATATTTGCAATGTACGGCCCGAGGAAGGTCTTTCAAATAAATGAGTCCATGTCGGCTGAATCGATATCGCTCAAACAAGAACTCATCCGTTTGAAATAAAGGATCTTGGCAATCGCGAAGAACTCTATTGGTATGGAAAGCTAATCGAACTAAAATATAGCTCCTTGGTCAACTGGGTCTCTCAAAAAGGGAGCTGCCATGTTATTTTCTGGGGGTGTGGCAAGCTTATCCAGCTACACTTACGTTAGCCTGCTCTGGAGAAGGTTAGTGCTAATTGATATGTTACTATGGTGATTTATCGAAAGTTGCTTCCACGAACCAAAAAGAGGGGCGTTTTTTATCTTAGCCTGAAAATTAGCTCGCTAAACCGCTTAGCGAGCTACGACGAATACCCCCCTGGTCTCGGAGCTAGGAAAAAAGCGCGCCACTATTTAACGCTAGACCGGAAGATCCGGAACTGGAAATATGGCGCGGTCCGGTTTCGCGCTCTCGCTTGCCTCACTGCGCCACTGAGCACTTTTCATAGAAATGAATGGGGACGCCATCTTGGAAGACAAAAGTAGCTGCCTCTAGTAATATAACTCTTTGGGTGGGGGTCTGCTCAGACCAAACGTCCCCATGTTTTTGTTTTTCTGAAATAATACTGTCTACATTTGTACTTTATCTGCTCTTATTAATTTATCACAGTATGCAACTATTATGTGCAACTTGAAATCGATAAAAGCTATAATGTGACTGTAGCAGTGCATTTCAGAAATTCCGGGTAGGAACTATCTGTTGCTAGAACTATCCGAAACGAAACTATTTTCACCGAACAACGGAAGTAGTGGTAGAGGTCGCTATTTGGTTTGTCAATGAACCAAACCGGTGGAAGTAAAATGTAGAGAAAAGTCGAACTGTAGTGTCAAATAGTGACATAACTGTGATGGTAAATGTTTGCGAAAATGTTTATGACGTTGATATTCTTTATGAACTCTCTATAATATCATTTTTAGTAGGCTATCACTTTATTTGTATGCATCTCAGAAAGCCAGCCCATTTATGTAGCTAACTACCAAACCTCGAGTGAGAAAGCATGCGCGTCTCAGTGTCTTGGAAAGGTAGATGAGAATTACTTTTTGTTTTAGGTAAGACATAAATCCTGGTTCTATTTGGAAGAACATAAATCTGCATCATGCCTCTGTCAGATTTCTTGGATGCCCTTAAGGACAACCCTTACTTTGGGGCTGGCTTTGGACTCGTTGGGGTAGGCACAGCCTTGGCTGCAGCCAGAAAAGGTGCCCAGGTGGGAATGATCTTCTTTCGCAGGAACTACATGATCACTCTTGAGGTACCCAGTCGAGACAAAAGCTACCATTGGCTATTGAGCTGGATCACCAAACATGCCCAGCACACTCAACACCTCAGTGTAGAGACATCCTACATGCAGCATGAAAGTGGAAGGATCAACACCCAGTTTGACTTCCACCCCAGTCCTGGAAACCATATAATCTGGTAAGCCCCAGTCCTCTCTAATGGATAAGTATGTGGATAATGAGTGACTTCTTCTCATGGGCACTGATACTGTCACTCATTGTTGTAATTACATGTTAGCTTGTTAAAGTCTTTCAAAATTGTACAGAGGCTTTGACTGCGTCCCTGTTATGGTTACTTATTTCAGACACTTTGGTATAACTATATATTCTAAATCTCTATATGTATATAGATAGATAAATATCAGGGAGTCAGGTGGCTGAGCGGTTAGGGAAGCGGGCTAGTAATCAAAAGGTTGCCAGTTCGATTCCCGGCCATGCCCAAATGACGTGTCCTTGGGCAAGGCACTTCACCCTACTTGCGTCGGGGGGTATGTCCCTGTACTTACTGTAAGTCGCTCTGGATAAGAGCATCTGCTAAATGACTAAATGTAAATGTAAATATATCTAGATAGATATAGCCTAGATAAATAATAGAAAGGTTGATTCTAGACTCCAAGAACATTTGTCTGCACCGGATAAACCAGCAACACCATCAGCAATTGTTACAGTAACAGTGAATTGTAAGTGCATAGTGCCCGTGATGCAGCAGGTGATCAAGATGTCAGTGAAACACAAATACAGATTTCTTGAACTATATATAGTGGATAGTGCCAGTGATCAAAAACACACACAGATTCCTGGAATTATAGATGGGGCCTTCATTTGTCTGTTGTTTCCTACGTTCTAAATTGCTTATGTTGATCAAAGTTCACTATATTGGTTCTCTGTTAAATTGTTTTACCAACACAAACATCTAAACATTTAGTTCATAACAGAAGTCATTACATGCACAATGGTTGAGCACACAATGGTACAGTGCTTGTACATTTGCAATGTGCTGTCAGTTTTAACATCAGTAAACACATACATTTATCTAACAAAATTCACTGATCTATATTGAAAGTATATCCACTTTATATTTTTGTTCTGTTCGCTAGCCAGCCCATTTAAAAGCAGATGATTATGGTTGTAAAAGCGAATCCGCTTCTAAATAACAAAACATAATTTCCCTATTTTCCTTACTACGCTTAGTTTCATTTAATTGCAAATGCCTTTGTTAATCGCATTAATCGCGGTAGCCTACTGCACTCCATTGGATTATAAAAAGGACACCTGAAAAATATTAACTTTGCAGAGTGCCCGGTTCTCAAGTTGAGGTTAGAAAATATTAATCTTTATCAAGTATTGCACAGTCAGTTGGTGAAGAAGTCCAGAAAGTTTATTACTTTCGGCCAGCTGCAAGGAGACAAATCATCATGGTGGTTACAAAGTTGTCTGCTAGCTTGTTGTGCTAGCCAACCATTTAAACAACATCGCTCCCTACAGTCATTGGTTCATACAAAGACATGCAACTGTCACATGGCTCTTCTTTCATTGGCTCCCTTGCATAGATCTTGCTTGCGTGTGTATGTGTGAGTGCGTGTCTGCGTCTTGAAGTGGCCCTGCTTATGCTAACTAAATGACATGGTCAGATAAGATAAGGATCTTCCTGTTTACCTAAGCCTGGTCGTTGCTAGTTCATTTGGGGGTGGCCTCTCTGCAAACAAGGCTAAACACAGTATAATTTTATACAGAATAAAAGGTTACATTCTTAACTTTTCTGACAAGGTATTTGTAGGAAACTCTGCAGACCAGAGCACCAATCAGAGTGAAGGTACTGACGGGAAGAAAGCAAGCCAAGCTGCGGCAAATTAATTTTGTACTATTTTTCATTATTTGATGTTGAAATGCTGATCCATACAACGTCACTAGCAGCACTGTACTCCGTTGGATTATAAAGAGGACACCTGCAAGATATAAACTTTGCAGAGTGCCCTATTCTTTGTCTGATTGTGGGAAACTAAACCCATTTTAATTTGTGCACGCACACACACTATAAACACACAATAAATGATGCCTATTAGATGCTATGCTATAGAACATATACATTACTTATATCAACTAACTACTTTTATAAAGTAATTTATAGAAATCCATTTGTCCACTGTATGTGCTGCAGGTATGGGCAGAAGTGGATTCGTGTGGAGAGGACCAGGGAGAAACAGATGCTAGACCTCCACACCGGCACACCATGGGAATCTGTTACATTCACTGCCTTGGGCAGAGACAGACAGATATTCTTCAACATTCTGCAAGACGGTACCTTACTGGACAAAATGATTGCTATAATTCAAAATAGCCACTGTAATTGTAAATATTTAGCCTAATTCCCCCCTAATAACACAAAAGTACATATCACAGAAGAGGTGCCTACATTTCTCTTCCTTAGAAAGCTGATATTTGTTATAGAATGTTGAAGTGTATGGTAAAATACAAACATGTTGAAACATTGCAGAAGAAGCATGTTCACCAAATTTCCAGGAAGAGTGGTATTTGATTGTTAATCTTTTTGTCATGTAATGCAGCAAGGGAACTGGCCCTTAAGCAGGAAGAGGGTCGGACAGTAATGTACACTGCACTGGGCGCTGAGTGGCGGCCCTTCGGGTTTCCACGGCGACGGCGACCCCTTAGCTCTGTGATCTTGGAGGCAGGGGTTGCTGAGAAAATCGTAGATGATGTAAAGGAGTTTATTGGAAATCCCAAGTGGTATTCAGACAGAGGTATTGTATCAATGTCCAAGCATACAATTAAATTTTGAGTTTTTCTATTCATGGGGAATGTTGCGGGGAGGTGAGAAGAGTGTCAGAACTCTTGAAGCTTGGAAGACATGATTTGGAATGCCATAATGTGGCATTCCAAATCATGTCAGTACATCAGTAAATCAAAAGCACAGTTTTGCAAGCTTGTAAAATAAATTTGCAAGCTTGTGATAAAAATGTTCTAGCTTGTAACTTGAAGTGAACATATTTTTTACGTTTGTAAGCTTTATTATTTTACTGGTATATTTCACATTCACTTATGAGTATTCAAAATGTGTTTCTATGTAGTTACAGAGTTACACCGTGAAAGTTTTGAAACTCTGTACTTGGAGGCAGAGTTCAGACATTGTAAATTCAGAGAGGTCCTTTACTAGCCTGTCTCTGCCCTCCTACATATTTCCGCTCATTTTTTATTTAGCTTCTGTACTAGGTCTGGGATTTCAGTGTATTAGTCGGTTTTAAGAAACAATTTTTTTTGTAGGTCCAATCAGCGAACAGAGGGAGTGGCTGAGAACAATGAAGTTGATGTCGTGCACTAGTTTGAGTTGTAGTTCAGTAATGGCGGCGGAAAAAGATGCGAGCAAAGCTATTCTGCGGTTGTGGCAACGCTGCAGAATATCCAGAAGTTAAAGCCGGAGCAAGAACAATCCTTGCTGAGTTTTGTTGGTGGCCATGATGTTGTGGCCCCCCTCCCACGGGGTTCGGGAAAAGTTATATTTTCCAGCTACGGCAGCTAGCTCCGTTACAGTGTTGAAGGAGTTGGCTAAGGCGAATGCTAGCGATTGGTTATGGCAGATCAGAGTGGCTCTGCCAGATCCAATAGTTTTAAACTTCAACAGAGTACCTGCCTTCAAGGAAGTTAACGCTTGTCAATGGAGCGATCCCAGACCCTCTGTACAAATGAAATGTACGAGGGTCTGGTTAGGACCAGGCTAGTCCTTTACACCAAGGGTCTTCAACCCTGGTCCTCAGGGACCCCCGACACACCTGATTCAAATGAATGGGTTGTTGTCCAGCTCAGCAGAAGCCTGATAAAGACCATTCATTTGAATCAGGTGTGTTGGAGCAGGGAAACTTCTAAAACATGCAGGCCAGGTGGTCCCTGAGGACCAGGGTTGAGAACCACTGCTCTACAATGTCTGCAACCAGCATTGGTGGTCGTATTTTCCTATCAATCATGCTGAAATGCCCCCCCCCCCCCCATTCTTTCTACGGAGCTGCGCAGAGGATTGTGGGTCAGCATAGCCAGAAGCGATCAACTTGCATACTGCAAAATGCGACCGGATGCAGTGGGACATCCCTGTATTTTTGGAATACAGCATTTGACACAATGGGTATGTCCCAATGCCCATACTATGTAGTATTCCAGAAGATTTTGTTTTGATTGATGAAAGAATGCAACTAATAATGTTGGGGAGGCTTGGTAGAGTAATCTGATTAGTCAGGACGAAAAGGTGCCTCCATAATTTGTCAAATTTTTCTCTCACTGTCAGTATTCAGATTTGTTTCAAATGTTCATTTTTGAAACAACTTTCCTGGCGTTAGAACCTGTGGGGATGCATTTCTGCATGATTGATAATAATATCCAACCAATGACGTTTGCTGCAGACACTTTACAGGAATCTGATTGGTCAAGGATGTAAGGGTCCTCTGTCAATTTACAATGTTTCAAATCTGCCATTGTGTTTCTAAACTTTGATGGCATGACAACGGTGCCAAAAGTCCGTAACTGCACAGAAACACATTTTGAATACTTATATTCACTCAATTAATTAGAAATACACCAGTGAAATAATTATGCTTACTGACGTTCAAAATACACTATGGACAAAAGTATTGGGACACACTTCTTAAATCATTAGGTGCGTTCGACATGGACTGTGGCTGCATGAAACGACCGGCGAGACTAGCCATTGCAGTCGGGGAGGAGTTAAAAACGTCTCTGTGAAGTCGGACATTCCAGCTTCTCGTGGTTTGCTGCGTTGACGTCAGTCATGGCCGATCAAGCGCTGTTTGCTTACTTTACTTTATTTATAATTAAACTTAGTCTTTCCGTTAGTGAAGAGGCGTTCTAAAACCCTTTCTTCAACACATTTTTTATTAAATTAAACTGTTTGGTCCGGATTTGAGCATTGGCGTAACTGAAGGTGTCAGAATAATTAAAAGTTGTTGTTGTGTGAGTCTGGCCAATCATGAAATAGCTGTGTCGTCATTAGAACCCATGCAGTTGCTCTTGAGAAAATGCGCTCGGCTACACAGCCGGCAGTTCTCGAATCGATCTCACGGTACTTTGATGGCTACGTCACAGTGACCTAGCCTTGGTGCCGTCTCAAGTCGGACAAAAAGTCGAACCAGAATTTACTGTTTCAAGTCAGTCGCATGCAGCCGGCTGCAGCGCTGCATGAAGTCAGTCCATATCGAATGCACCTATTGACTTCAGGTGTTTCCTTCAGTCCCATTGCCATCCCATAGCCAGTCTGCTTTTACAAACATTTGTGAAAGAATGGGTCATTTTAAAGAGCTCACCGTATTTGAGCATGGCACTGTAATTGGATGCCACCATTGCAACAGGGTCAGATGGCTGAGCGGTTAGGGAATCGGGCTACCAATCGGTTGCCGGTTCGATTCCTGGCCGTGTTGTGTCCTTGGGCAAGGCACTTCACCCTACTTGCCTCGGGGAAATGTCCTTGTACTCACTGTAAGTCGCTCTGAATAAGAGTGTCTGCTAAATGACTAAATGTAAATGTAAATGCAACAAGTCAGTTCATAACATGTATTCCTTCCTAGATATTCCACAAGCAATTGTAAGTGGTAGTATAGCTTGGAGGGTTCACAAACTTTCAAGCAGCACTGTATATATTTATTATTTTTATTATTATTTATTTCCCCATCCTTAAAAAAACCTTGAATTTATGCACTCCATAGACAAAGGGTTAGGGTTCGGTGTTAAAATATTCGTCTTGGTCCACATTGCGTTGCTTGTATCCGCGCGAATGTTCTGTTTTGACGGTTTAGGTATAATTCAAGTTTTTGTGGAGAAAAGTAAAGCTAACGGTGGTTAACTAGCTAGCCACAGTCACAAATGTCACGAAGGCACAAACCCATGAGCGACTACCTATAGTCGAACATTATTAGCTTGTTAACTTCTGGGAGGTAGCTAGCTAACTAAAATGGCAAGACAGCTGCAGAAACGCCACAGGCAAAAGCCACGGGCGATAACATGTAGCTAGCTATGTTTCCAGGCTGTAACACCCATGCTGATCATAAGTCCTGTAGAGCAGGGTTGTCAAACTCATTTTCACTGAGGGCCACATCAGCATTATGGTTGCCTTCAAAGGGCCAGTAGCCCTGTTAGCTGTAGCTTTTGTGAACATATTCTGCTGCGATTGCAATTCGCCTTTTAACACCTCCCTCCCTTGGCACTGGCTTCCATCCAGGGACAGATGCAGCCTGCTTTGATTGGGGGTGCAGTGAACATTTTTGTTCTACCTTTTCTTATTATTATTGGGGGCCAAGCAGCTTTGCTGCGAAGCCACTTATTGGGCTTGTACTAGTGCTGTCAGTTAAACGCGTTATTAACGGCGTTAACGCAAACCCATTTTAAAGGCGTACATTTTTTTATTGCGAGATTAACGTTCTTTTTGGCCTAGCAAACTTTGTAGTTTTTTCACATGCTGTTGCAACAACTACGACGTTAGAAAAACTACAACATCACACCAGATCTAGCTAGACTGGAAACAAAACAACAGGCACGCCGCACATACTTGTTTGGGCTTGCGAGCCGGCTAAAGAGTAGTAGGCTAACGTTACGTTTTGAGTGGATGGCGAGCTCGAGACGCCAAAATGGATGCCAATAAGATTCTGAATGGAAAGTTTACTCTTAAAAAGTTGCCAAATGGTTCCATTGACGATACCAAAGTGATCTGTGTGTTTTGTCATTGTGAACTGAGCTATCATCGCAGCACGTCCAGTCTGAAATACCACTTGATGGCCAAGCACACAGCTGATGCGAATTCTCCGCCTCCTCGTCAAAGCCAGGCGATTGCAATGTTGTTTTCAATGAAAATAAAAAACATTTGCACTAAGACTAAGCCATCCGATCCACTTTTCCATGTTGATAAGAGCATTAAAATGAGAAAAAATTATTAAGTGACATTTAGAATAAATAAAAATGTGCGATTAATTGCGAGTTAACTATAACATTAATGCAATTAATCGCGATTTAAATATTTTTATCGTTTGACAGCACTAGTTTTTATTCTTATTCTTATTATTGGGGGCAAAACTGCAAAGCCTGGGTTTCTACCCAGGCCCCGATGCAGCCAGCTTTGACTGGGGGTGCAGTGAACATTTCTGGGGGGTATCATGATTACGGAAAGGGATCATATTATTCTTTTATATTGAAACTATTTTTGAGACTGCTTAACGATCCAGCAAAGCCAGACGTTGTAAACATTTGGGGCTTAGCCCAAACCTAGGATGTAGTCTGGGTTTGATGTGATGCTAGATAGGGACTTCCACACTTAATGTGAGCGCACACAGCACGTGAGTGTTTTTTTGCATTCATTTAAGCGCAAAATAGTTTTCCAATTGGTAACATTTTTCCAAAAATTCCAATTGGTAAAACCTTGTCTCGTAAATGTGATATCTTTATAATTTCTGGCTCCAAATTGTCGACAGGGGAAGCAGAAACATGCATCTAGCTTAGCTGAGTACGGCGTCAGTTCCGGTTGTATAGATTTTCTGCCATTTTGAATTCTATGAAAAATATTTGCTGCTACTCCAACAGATTTTGTCCGACCTTCCCCAGAATTTGCACACATGATCTTCAGACCAAGCCTCGCAAAAGTTATTGGATGGATCTTTGATTTTCAAAGCCAGTTACAGCCAATTGAAATCGGCAACGAAGCCGCCAATTTGGAAGTGAGGTCATATCTCAGCAAGTCTTTGCTGTATTGACACCAAACTTGGTATAGGGACTCGGGACCCTGTTATAAAAGTGTCCAGGAAAGGAAAGGTTGTGTCATTTGAACTCTAGGGGGCACTGCAATAAGCAAAAATTTGTTTTGGCCAATAAGGGTGCTTTCACGCCTAACCTGTTTGGTCCGTTTCAATTGGACCATGGTACGTTTTCTGTGTAAGTTTGGTTCATTTGGAGAGGTGAGAACACACATTTGAACTCTGGTGTGGACCAAACAACCGAACCATGGTCCTCCTAAAAAGACAGGACTCGGTCCGGTTCCAAGAGAACCATGGTTCGGTTCACTTTAGGTGTGAACGAAGACACCCCCCCCCCCCCCCCCCCCCCCCCCCCCCCCCAGACGCAAACTGGATGCGCGATATGCACCTATCTCTACCAGAAATGACCATTGGACAGTCTCTCGCTCGAAATACAAAATCCCCGATTTCCGGGAGATTGTAGAGCATTTGCGGCCGTCAGGGAGCCGCTATTGAAATGCGGGAGACTCCCGGACTTTCTGGGAGACTTGGGATGTCTGTGAACGTAATCAGACTTGAAACGTTAATGAGTAGCGTCCCATATGTGATTCGAACATTCTAATTGAATATTTTCGGATAGACAAAAACTATGCGACAAACGCTTTAGTATGGTTTCAAAATGTATTTATTAGAAGGCTAGCAAGTAACACTAGCATGGAAGTAGCATTACTACAAGTTTAATGCTAGGTAACTTAGCCCGGCAGCTATCTAAGATAGCTAGCTACCATTTCTAAAAAAAAATACTTACGCTGTGGGGACCATGGGAAATATTTGGACTATTTGGTTTAATATATGACTTATTATAAGAAGCAAACCAAAATGTAGTGCATTGTGGGTTGAAAAAGAATGTTGACACTTGGCAGAGACAATTAGGAGACATTAGGAGCTAAATGAGTTGAGGGAAAACGTGGGGGAATGATGAAGTGAAGGCTCTTCTGCAAATATGAGCTGATTATCATATTGCAGAAATGCTTGTAGAAACACATAAGTATAGCGAGCTATTCAAATTCTTCATTGATAAACTGAAAGAAAGGGTAACTGAGCGCACAGTGGACCAATGTCGGTTGAAAGTTAAAAAAAAAATACCTAGGCAGAAATACAGAAAAGTGTGTGATGTTCTATGGACGAAAAAAATTAATTCCCATTATTTGATGACCTGGATATAATCATGGGTACAAGACCAAAGAACAACCCAAAAAACGTGGTCGTGCAACACCAAAACAATGAAGGATAGTATAGCAATACGCTGCTGTTGCTCCATTGTTGTTCATGACAATGTGATTGACAGGAAGTGATTTTACCTCACAAATTTTCTGTCCAATAGATAAACAACCAGTATGACCGTGTGTCATTGTTTTTTTTACAGACGTTGGTTCACTTAACACAGGACCTTGTAAACAAGGTTTAACAAGTAGCAACTCATCCACTGATTTGGGCCAAGCAATCGGACTATAGTTGTGAAAGCTCCCTAACTGTTGATTTGTTTGGCTTACTTAACACTAACACTTTTTTCATGAATTCAAAATGGCATCCACATCGATTCGGCTGATATCACAAGTTAACATGTGTCAGACATGGGATCTCCCAATATATCACGAGACGAAGGTATCACTTAACACTAGAAGCGCCAAGCCATTTTTCGCAACTAAAAGCGCAGTTTGGGGTCAAACTGACCCATGAGTCTACAGACAGGGATGTTGAACGTGAAAATGAACGTGTCTTCGGCAATCTGTCATTTATGTCCATGTTGTTAGTCTGTGATTATTTCATTTGCACGTTTGTTGTCATTCAGCAAAATGTAACTTATTGGCTTAAGAATGTCAAACACGTTGCGGGTTAGGTTAGACTGCAGTTGGTCTAGTAGCCCGACATACAGTTAGGTCCTTAAGTATTTGGACATTGACACAATTTTCATCATTTTGGCTCTGTATACCACCACAATGGATTTGAAATGAAACAATCAAGATGTGCTTTAAGTGCAGACTTTCAGCTTTAATTTCAGGGTATTTACATCCAAATCAGGTGAACGGTGTACGAATTACAACACATTTTATATGTGCCCCCCCCCTTTTTAAGGGACCAAAAATAATTGGACAAACTAACATAATCATAAATCTAATTCACTTTTAATACTTGGTTGCAAATCCTTTGCAGTCAATGACAGCCTGAAGTCTGGAACCCATAGACATCACCAGACGCTGGGTTTCGTCCCTGGTGATGCTCTGCCAGGCCTCTACTGCAACTGTCTTTAGTTCCTGCTTGTTCTTGGGGCATTTTCCCTTCAGTTTTGTCTTTAGCAAGTGAAATGCATGCTCAATTTGATTTAGGTCAGGTGATTGACTTGGCCATTGCAGAACATTCCACTTCTTTGCCTTAAAACTCTTTGGTTGCTTTCGCAGTATGCTTCGGGTCATTGTCCATCTGCACTGTGAAGCGCCGTCCTATGAGTTCTGAAGCATTTGGCTGAATCTGAGCAGATAATATTGCCCGAAACACTTCAGAATTCATCCTACTGCTTTTGTCAGCAGTCACATCATCGATAAATACAAGGGAACCAGTTCCATTGGCAGCCATACATGCCCACACCATAACACTACCTCCACCATGCTTCACTGATGAGGTGGTATGCTTTGGATCATGAGCAGTTCCTTCCCTTCTCCATACTCTTCTCTTCATTCTGGTACAAGTTGATCTTGGTCTCATCTGTCCATAGGATGTTGTTCCAGAACTGTACAGGCTCTTTTAGATGTTTTTTGGCAAACTCTAATCTGGTCTTCCTGTTTTTGAGACTCACCAATGGTTTACATCTTGTGGTGAACCCTCTGTATTTACTCTGGTGAAGTCTTCTCTTAACCCTTGTGTTATCTTCGGGTCATTCTGACCCATCAGTCATTGTGACCCACCGTCGTATTGCGACAAATTTACCTCCTACAAAAACAAAGTGAAGCATTTTCTTTTAACTGTTGGGCTGTTTCAGACCCCCCACATTGCAATGGTTAAAAGAAAATTATTTTTATTTGTTTTTGTATTGGGTAAAATTGGGTAAACACAATGGTGGTTCGTTATGAACCTTTGGGTCATGTGACCCGAAGGCAGCACAAGGGTTAATTGTTGACTTTGACACAGATACGCCTACCTCCTGGAGAGTGTTCTTGATCTGGCCAACTGTTGTGAACACCTAATGCTATCTCTCTGATAGGTTTGTTTTGATTTTTCAGCCTAACGATGGCTTGCTTCACTGATGGTGACAGCTCTTTGGACTTCATATTGAGAGTTGACAGCAACAGATTCCAAACACAAATACCATACTTGAAATGAACTCTAGACCTTTTATCTGCTCCTTGTCAATGAAATAACAAACTCCCTTTATGAGGGAATAACATACACCTGGCCATGGAACAGCTGAGCAGCCAATTGTCCAATTACTTTTGATCCCTTAAAAAGGGGGGGGCCACATATAAAATGTATTATAATTCCTACACCGTTCACCTGATTTGGATGTAAATACCCTGAAATTAAAGCTGAAAGTCTGCACTTAAAGCACATCTTGATTGTTTCATTTCAAATCCATTGTGGTGGTATACAGAGCCAAAATGATGAAAATTGTGTCAATGTCCAAATACTTATGGACCTAACTGTATCAACAGCTACAGACTTGACGTTAGGTTAGCCTGTTGATGCTTAGCCTATTCAATTTAACAACTTTTGAAATGACAAGACGCAGTAGATAATATGTACGAAATAATGTCATACTCTTTGAGAATGTGTATTTTGGTTTTATATAGACTATTACTGCAACATTGGGACTCCAGTTTCAAGTGTAGATGGGGGTTACGCAAGAACTGTAGCGCATGTTAAATAGGGATGCATATTGATAAGATTTTAACGATTCTGACTCCTTATCTTGCTCATCTATTCGATTCCTTATCGATTCTCTTATCGATGTTCCCCTCTACAGCCATAGTTCTGTGCGTCCTGCACCCCCACACACACACACTCGTTCTAAACGAATTTCTCAAACTGGCTTTGACTGGCTCTGAAATGAGCTAATACCTACCACCTCTAGGCCTCTTCAGGCCTCATTTTTCAAAACAAAATCTAGTCGGAGATAGAAACTTTCAGTTTCTTTGTGTTCAAGCTTCTATTACTCAACACCAGTAGGACTTACAGGGGTCCTAACAACAGGGGAAATAACTTCAGTGTCACCTTTCAAAAGAGACCATTTACATGCATGTACTCCAAATGGTTCAACAAAAGCTTTCAATGTACTTTGGGTATGTTGTTTAGGCGTTTTCAGGCACATTTAACAGGATTATTAAAAGGTTAAACAATTAAAATGCTAAGTTTAATAATGGATTAAAAGTCGATATGCTCAGTTTAATAATGTGACACGCGAACGTTTGATGATAACACACGCCGCCCCGATAACGTGAAATGATCAATACGATCAATACTAATGGGAGACGAATGCCGGAGCTAAAATGTATGCTTCAAACGACGGGACAGAAGATAACTAGATCGACTACACACAATAAAGGCAAATTGCTTCACACAGTAACAAGTGGTTGTGGTCACTTTTGAGCAGTTTAGCTCTACCTTAGATAGTTAGAGATGAAGCGCGAATGTTAGCTGCGCTGCTGCATGCATCGAACACATGACGTTCCAGTAACTTCATTCCATGCTGTGTGTTCAAATGCTTCTTCATATTTGTAGTATTTCCTCCTTTCGACGAAATAGACTTTTTACACGCGTTACAAGTGGCGTTGTTGTCATTTTGTCGTGTGAAATACAACCAAACTTTAGAACGCTTCTTCCTAGTTGCCATGTTTGCTGCAGTCTGTCTATGCGCGAACTTTTATAGTTTATTCAGACAGACGTTCGCGTGTCCCATTATTAAACTGAGCATATCGATTTTTAATCCATTATTAAACTTAGCATTTTAATTGTTTAACGGCACAGAGAATCGTTAACAGAATCGTTAAGGAATTTTGCTAACGATTCCAAGGAATCAATTCACTGGGAACCGGTTCTGAACAAGAACCCGATACCCATCCCTAATGTTAAACGAGAGTTGCATTTGATAAATCAATAGGCGGCCTATCTACTACAACTAGCCTGACAGATCATTTAGAATAGCCAACGTTTTGTTCCCTTTACATCTACGGACTAAATTGAATAAATAGGCTAATCTTGGGTAGCCTACTGCATTGTGCACAGGACTTTTTTTTGTTGAGCTGGTAACCTGGGATGCATCTTTCAAAGATGCAATCCCATCCCCCCTAATGATTGATCGTGTAGTGAATCAATGTATTTGGTCTCAACAGTTCCTTTCAACGGTCCCTTTCTAGCTTACTCAAAACTAGTTACCCAACATTCCAAGCATTCCATTCTGATAGGCCTACTTACAGCTCAAGAATACATTTAATTTAGCTTACTGTTTGCGGGGAATAGCATAACAGAGATGTGGTTTTAGTAGCCTAGCCGAGGTGGGGGCGAATTAAAGCAGTGGTAAATGTAAAAGTCTGCATCTTGGCACACTTGGCAGGTTTGGTTCGATGAAAACAAACTTTGATGAGATTGCTCTGTTAGCGAACCATATAGACTATAATATTTGTTGTTGTTGTAGTAGATAGGCCGCCTATTGATTTATCAAATGCAACTCTCGTTTCACATGCGCTACTGCCCTTGCGTAACGTCCCATCTACACTTGAAACTGGAGTCCCAATGTTACAGTAATACTATATAACACACATATATATATATATTTATATAACTATATATAACCGAAATACACATTCCAAACTATGATATTATTTTGGACATATTATCCACTGCGTCTTGTCATTCCAAAGGTTGTTCAATTGAATAGGCTAAGCATCAACAGGCTAACATCAAGTATATAGCCTAGAATTTACAATTTGCTCTATAGGCTATAATTAATATTTTCGGTCCGGACCAAGAGAACCAAACTACAAGTGTGAACACGACAGTCATAAACTCCACCAGCGATGAGCAGTAGCCTATTAGAAACTAGCATAGAGTTTTTGGAAAATTTCGTGTTGATGTAAACATACGCCACAGTCCAATTCATTGTTCAGGGAGCAAACATTTGAGAGCAGGATAAATGGGACAGTAAGCAGAGATTGTACCTTATAGCTTAGAAGTTCCAAACTAATAGGCTACACTTCTCTCATTTTTGCAATACTTGGACCGTGCCCTGTCAATAATTAAAGAACAATAACTGTTTTCCCAGGATAACTGGATCTATCAGACCCTTGAATGTTTATGAGACAATTTCAATAGCTCCTTCTATAGACCTACAGATCGCAAACTATAGTTTGAGTATCCACTAATTCGCCTTACATACATAGATTGTCAATTTTCATTTGTGATTTTAACGGCTAATGATTCGTTAGACCCATGTTTGAATACATGCAAAAATGCTTTTATTAGTTACGTTTATCCACTTTACAAAACATAGTTTATTTGCAATCGTAAATTATTGTTTCCGCTCTAAAATAATGGGACATAAGAATTGCGCTTATACCATTGTCTACACTCAAATGTATGTGAAACAAATGCACTTCGTATAATTCAATTCTTGTTATTTAGCTAAGATACTGCCAGTGACAACGTTGTTAGAATCAGATTGTTTCAAAGGGGGTTCTTTATTAATGAAATGCTAAATGAGTAAATGCTCAAAATTATCACTAGGAGGGAAAAACTACAGGGGTAGTTTAAGTTATAATATAGGTTAGGACCATTTTTGCACAGGGTTGCCCAATTCCTTTGTTTTGATGCAACTGTTTCAAGTCTGAGGCTGCCACCATAGCCTATAACCATTCCCTCATGCAAAAATGGTCAGGGAAACTGCAGTGGATTGGAAGCTTCTGAGGGCGGACCAACTACATATTAATGCCTATGGATTTATAATGGGATGTCATAAAAGCTCATGTAGGTGTAATGTGTAGGTGTTGCAATACTTTTGCCTATATAGTGTATGTTAACATTTCAAGTTACAAGCTTGCAAATTTTGTTGCAAAGTTCTGACATTATCCTCAGCTCATAATTTTATAAATTCTATGAATAAGTGACCAAAATCTTTGGGGATTGATAATTGGTTCTGTATATAGGAATCCCGTACAGAAGAGGTTATTTGCTTTATGGACCCCCAGGCTGTGGCAAAAGCAGCTTCATGTGAGTTTTGTTTGTTTACGCCTAACACTGTAATCAACATGAAATTTGTTATCATATTAAGGTGGCTCAATGTGTGTGCATGTATTCCAGCACGGCGCTTGCAGGAGAGCTGGGCTACAGCATCAGCTTGATGAGCCTAAGCGATCGCAGTCTGTCGGATGATCGCCTTAACCACCTGCTAAGCGTGGCGCCACAGCAAAGCATCATACTCTTGGAAGACGTGGATGCTGCCTTTGTCAGCCGAGAGCTTATACCAACTGAAAGTATGTCATATTGGTAGGGAGTGAGAGGGAATCAGGTGGCTAACAATAGAGGAACAAGGAAGAGGACATGGTGGGTAGTGGGAAGGATGAGAGGGAAGGGATAATAAATAGAAGAGGACTTTATATTCAAGATACGCTGACAACATTTTACAACAAAATATGCATGAGGAAGAATGTGTGAAAAGGATAAACATATTTTAAAAAGACAGCATTTTATATTTCTTTTGTATTCATTAACGCTTTAACTGACCGCTAAGTCCTTTTTAACTCACCATTGCACCTCTTTCACTCAGACCCGATGGCCTACCAAGGCATGGGTAGGCTTACCTTCAGTGGACTCCTTAATGCACTGGATGGGGTTGCATCGTCAGAGGCTAGAATAGTCTTCATGACCACAAATTTCATTGACAGGTACAGTATGTTATAACACATGAAGCCAGGTTGATTCAGTGCACTGTATATGAAAATATATTGACATTTAATTGACTTGCCAATTTAATTTAAATACTGAATTTGCCTATTTAAAACGTAGTTAGAATTAATAATTAAATAATAGAGACATTGAAATGCAAAGTGTTTGTAGTAATATGTGCTACTACTCACATTGGGGCCACATTTTTTGTTGTCTCTTTCTACTATACCTCTCTTTACCTCTTCTATCCTAGACTGGACCCAGCTTTGATCAGGCCTGGTCGTGTGGATCTGAAGCAGTATGTTGGCCACTGTTCCCACTGGCAGCTGAAGCAGATGTTCCGCCGTTTCTTCCCTGCCGAGTCTGCATCAGTGGCTGACCGATTTGCAGAGTGTGCCCTGGCGATTCGGTCTGATATCAGTGCTGCCCAGGTGCAAGGACATTTCATGTTATTCAAACTGGATCCTACAGGATCAATTGACAATGTGAATGAATTAAAATCATAAGACAAAGTTGAATAATTCAGAGTCTGAAAGTCAGCCACACAAAGCCTTACAGAAAACCAGAACAATAATGGAATATTCTGTTGTGGGGGCATCAAATAAAAAGATTTTTCACAGTTGTTTTGCATACATGGTTCTATTAAGGCATTGGCTCCTGGGTAGTCTAAGGCTGTGTATGGTTAATGTTAATAAAGTGACTACAAATGTGAATCAATCTGGAACCTCAGAAAAAAATGATTTCCAAGGGGCCCTATCAACAGGCAATCTCCAAAATGCGTCTGTTTGAAATTGGATACACACAACGATTCAGAGCAACAAAACATCTTGATTGTGTATGTAACCCAGATATATTTTCAGTCAGCTAATGCTTTTCTGTATTATCACTGTTTTTGGTGTGTGTCTCTTTAAGGGTTACGACCACTTTATGTTGCGGCAGCTTTACGACTGCTGTTTTACGGTGTGTGTTATTGTTACCTTGGAGACTAAGTTTTTCGCGGGTAGATCTCTTCTTCAATGCCTGCAAGCAATGTGTGGTCCAGCTGTGATTCTCCTGCTGTTTAATTTTGGAGTTTAACTTGTGAAAGTATTTTTAAGTGAAATATTTACCGTACAAAGTACTCGGTTTTCTTTGGATAATATCCGAAAGTCCGTCGGTAACGTTTATCCACAAGAAGACCGTTTGCAAGGAACTCCGCCGATTGAATGAACATTAACGAGACGCTGCCGCTGTTTCCTGAGTGCTTTCCTGTGGCTCGTGAGCTCGTGAAGAGCCGTCGTCATCTTCTGAATATCCTGAGGATTGCAGGCAAAACTACTGAACCACCACACACATATAGAGCTCTATAATATTATTGCTGGCCAGCACATTACTTAATTTTTTGTTGTTGCTAAAGACAATATAAGGACACTTCAAGATTAGTTCTATGTTCTATAAGAAGACCGTTCGGTATTCATTTTGTTTTAATGGACTGAGAAAGAGACATTTAATTAAAGAAGACGAGTAACATTTCTTCAGGTATTTTTGTACTGAATAACAGGGTGTTGTTCAGACATTTAAGTATTTGGTTAACTGCCTAAAAAAAAAAGGGAAATATATATATATATATTTTTTCTAATTGCTATAATCACATTTCCATGTGATTTAAGGTTTACTGTTTTATGATGTTCCTGCCCTACATTGTAATCAAGTAAGACGCATTTCAGTTCAGCAAATGTTAAATAAAACTGGATCGATAGTAAACTGCTGTCACAACCCGAGGAAATTCTGTTTATTGGTTACATGTACATAAAATGCCTCAATGGCACTCGTCATCAAATTAAACCTGACGCATATCAGATAAACAGTTGTGATTGGCCGTACCAGATTCCAGGGCCCCTTTCGTCGTAAAGGTTGAAGCTAAGTTAATCAATTGTCCCTTTAGCCCGTTAACATTAGCGAGATGAGTGAGAACAGCAAATATCGGTTCGTCAACGGCTGATCTGCATCCAAATCATGTGGTTAATTTCAATCAGGCTAAACTTATCAGGGAAATTGCACGTGCACGTCCTACTTCAAAAGGCAGGAAAGGTCGATCACCAAAACCGTGATTTTCTAACGGTATGATGGCGGAAAAGACGAAAGAGAGAGCGGTGATAGGCTATTCTCGCCATCCGAGCAAACTATTATAATGAGTCTCTAGACAATAGCATATTATCATGGCTAAGTCAAACACCGCCACCGCTGCCAGAGCAAGACAAGCAGCTTGGGAAAAAATTGCGATAAGCTAAATGCGAAAGTTTTGGGGAAATGTATAGGCTCATCTTAAGTGCCTCATTACCCCAATCAATCAGATCACATTTCTTTAATTGTGCCTGCTGGTATAGGCTTAATGGAAATTAATAATCGAATAAGATCTTGATCTTGGAGGGAGTCAGGTGGCTGAGCGGTTAGAGAATCGGGCTAGTAATCAGAAGCTCGCTGGTTCGATTCCAGGCCGTGTCAAATGATGCTGTGTCCTTGGGCAAGTCACTTCACCCTACTTGCCTCGGGGAATGTCCCTGTACTTACTGTAAGTCTCTCTGGATAAGAGCGTCTGCTAAATGTAAATGTAGATCTTGCTAGCGAAAATAATGATCTCAACTCTTTCAGAATAAGTAGGCTAGATAAAAACAAGGCCAAAGAGTATCTAATTGATACGAATTCATAGACAATTATGAGGATATATGTAGGCTACTGCGCTTATATCATGTACTATATGTGTATATGCATGTAGGCATATGTGTAAATTCCTCTTTGATGTCATTGACTGGGACATGGCCAGGGAATATGATGAATTGATTCATCAGCTGGTTAAGCGCCAAGTACACTTTTCTTACAGCAACGCATGCTGCGGCTTTGCCAATGTTTTCTGCATCGCCTATACTGTGTAAAAATGTAGCCTATAGCCTACCTGACGCAAAAAAAAAACCCAAGGCTATGCAGTCTGAAGCACAGTTAAAGTTTCAAGTAGCTTTATTGTCAATTTCTTCACGTCAAGACATAAAAATGAATCGATATGACGTTTCCCACTCTCCCACAGTGAAACATATAAAAAGCACAGGCACAACAGATAAGACAAGACATTTCGTAAAACATAGCGTTACATATTCACATACAGCAGCATAAGCTCATAATAAAGCATAAAGCTTGCTGCGGAGTGTGATATTTGCAATGTACGGCCCGAGAAGGTCTTTCAAATAAATGAGTCCATGCCGGCTGAATCGATATCGCTCAAACAAGAACTCATCCGTGTGAAATAAAGGATCTTGGCAATCGCGAAGAACTCTATTGGTATGGAAAGCTAATCGAACTAAAATATAGCTCCTTGGTCAACTGGGTCTCTCAAAAAGGGAGCTGCCATGTTATTTTCTGGGGGTGTGGCAAGCTTATCCAGCTACATTTACGTTAGCCTGCTCTTGAGCAGGTTAGTGCTAATTGATATGTTACTATGGTGATTTATCGAAAGTTGCTTCCACGAACCAAAAAGAGGGGCGTTTTTTTATCTTAGCCTGAAAATTAGCTCGCTAAACCGCTTAGCGAGCTACGACGAATACCCCCCTGGTCGGAGGGAAATCTATTTGATGGGATGTTGGCCAGACCCAGCTACTGGAGCACATAAAACATGAGCAGGGGCCCGTTCTCCGTACGTCGCTAACTCAGTTAGCTGGATTTGATTGTTGAAGATTTGTCATTATCTTGGATTGTTCGGTTCTTTGAAGCTCATCCTGGACTTGCTGTCATAGCAACAGGTCCGTAAACTTAAACCTGCTCGGGAGCAGGTTTATTTTATGTAAACACGAATAGATTCAGGCTTTACAAGCAGAGGTGATACAGGAAGTCTGTCACAGACATGTCTTGTCCGTTTTTACTACAGGAACCTGTTGCAGAAGGTGCAAGAATAATTAGCAGAATTTAACATGAAACCGAATTAATTGCTCATTGCGTGATAGATATGCTCCTTAAGCACAGCGCGATATGCTAGCCTATACTTTTTGAGAGGATAGCCTATCGTTTTTTTGTGAGGGTGTCATTTACATAATACATTTGTTGAAACCACATCATATGACATTAAAGATAATAAATGAAAATATGAAAGTATGAAAATAAAAAAAACATAGGCCTAGCTTACTGTAATAAGCGATAAAACGCGTCACTCCTCTACATTTAATTTGGTCTGCTACTTTTTGCCAGCCCTCTTTCTTGGATTTTGCAGACTTTGAGGTGTTCCCTCGCGTTCTGATAAAATCTTCAAATTCGGAGTAACCTTCGAGCAAGCTGTTGCTCTGTTGGCTCTGTTGCGGAAAAAACAGGGTGCTCATTTTGGCCACGGTGAGCAGCCATAGAGTTATGTGAGCAGCCAATAGCAGCGTTGCTGATCAAGGTTTCTACTATCGATACATACCCCCTTTTAGACCAACGTATAACTCAATCCAGCTATACTAATCATAAACAACAAGTGTGTTCGAAGAACCGAATTAGCCAGATCATGATAAGCAAGATGATGTCATCTTGGATGTGTCATTTGATCTCGGATGTAATAAGCGACATACGGAGAACGGGCCCCTGGTTGATTAAATGCTAAAAGATTAGTCTGGTTCCCAAGTAAACTCAAAATGTGTTTTGGACAGAACCTGTTTATGTTTGAAACATTCATACACATTTGCGAAATGTCAACCTGGACTGACCTCATTACTCAGTATAGTTTCTGAACGATGTCCCACACAAATCCTAAAAATGACCTGCAGGGATATCCCTCATTTTAACCTTATTATTTTTCTCTTTTTTTCTTGTTGGTCAGTTAGTCTTGTAAAGCCGAGGAGAATTGGCACGGATTGTGTTTGTTGACAATATCTGACTCCAGCAAAACTTTCTATGGCATATCTCCAACGTATGTGACAACTGTTTCAATGCTTGATCAGTGCACCAATTTCATTGTGTTCATTTAACAGCTGTTCAATCAACACTAAGACTATAAAGTTAACCATGATCAAAGTTTACAAAACGGACCCCCAGCGAGGCTATGGTTACATGCCGGGAGCGTGGAAAGCCCTACTGAAATAATGACTCATACCTGCAGAGAAATCAATTGCAAAGGGTGTCATAGTGAAATGAAACTAGGCGCTGAAGGACTGAAATTCTTTGTGTCTATTCCAATATGTAATGATAGTATTCAACGACACAAGTCTGTGTTTTAGAAAGAGTGGTCTGGGGGGTATTCGTCGTAGCTCGCTAAGCGGTTTAGCGAGCTAATTTTCAGGCTAAGATAAAAAACGCCCCTCTTTTTGGTTCGTGGAAGCAACTTTCGATAAATCACCATAGTAACATATCAATTAGCACTAACCTGCTCCAGAGCAGGCTAACGTAAGTGTAGCTGGATAAGCTTGCCACACCCCCGGAAAATAACATGGCAGCTCCCTTTTTGAGAGACCCAGTTGACCAAGGAGCTATATTTTAGTTCGATTAGCTTTCCATACCAATAGAGTTCTTCGCGATTGCCAAGATCCTTTATTTCACACGGATGAGTTTTTGTTTGAGCGATATCGATTCAGCCGACAAGGACTCATTTATTTGCAAGACCTTCTCGGGCCGTACATTGCAAATATATCACACGCCGCAGCAAGCTTTATGCTTTATTATGAGCTTATGCTGCTGTATGTGAATATGTAACGCTATGTTTTACGAAATGTCTTGTCTTATCTGTTGTGCCTGTGCTTTTTATATGTTTCACTGTGGGAGAGTGGGAAACGTCATATCGATTCCTTTTTATGTCTTGACATGTGAAGAAATTGACAATAAAGCTACTTGACACTTTAACTGTGCTTCAGACTGCATAGCCTTGAGTTTTTTTTTGCGTCAGGTAGGCTATAGGCTACATTTTTATACAGTATAGGCGATGCAGAAAACATTGGCAAAGCCGCAGCATGCGTTGCTTTAAGAAAAGTGTACTTGGCGCTTAACCAGCTGATGAATCAATTCATCATATTCCCTGGCCATGTCCCAGTCAATGAAATCAAAGAGGGATTTACACATAGGCCTACATGCATATACACATATATAGTACATGATATAAGCGCAGTAGCCTACATATATCCTCATAATTGTCTATGAATTCGTATCACTTAGATACTCGTTGGCCTTGTTTTTATCTAGCCTACTTATTCTGAAAGAGTTGAGATCATTATTTTCGCTAGCAAGATCTCATTCGATTATTAATTCCCATTAAGTCTATACCAGCAGGCACATTTAAAGAAATGTGATCTGATTGATTGGGGTAATGAGGCACTTAAGATGAGCCTATACATTTCCCCAAAACTTTCGCATTTAGCTTATCGGCAATTTTTTGCCAAGCTGCTTGTCTTGCTCTGGCAGCGGTGGCGGTGTTTGACTTATCCATGATAATATGCTTATTGTCTTCTTAGAGACTCATTATAATAGTTTGCTCGGATGGCGAGAATAGCCTATCACCGCTCTCTCTTACGTCTTTTCCGCCATCATACCGTTAAAAAATCACGGTTTTGGTGATCGACCTTTCCTGCCTTTTGAAGTAGGACGTGCACGTGCAATTTCCCTGATAAGTTTAGCCTGATTGAAATTAACCACATGATTTGGATGCGGATCAGCCGTTGACGAACCGATATTTGCTGTTCTCACTCATCTCGCTAATGTTAGCGGGCTAAAGGGACAATTGATTAACTTAGCTTCAACCCTTACGACGAACGGGGCCCTGGAGTCGCAGAGGTCCCATAATATCAGCTTTAATGCAGCCGTTGGAAATCAACAAGTACAGAGCTCTGGGATTGTCTACGTTTTCCTACCCGCAACAGAGTTTGGGTTGGTTCAAGTCCAACTGGCTATTTTTCCCTGCCCCAGCATATATTATACAGTGCAGTAAACCAAAAAACACAAAAAGAGGGTTTAGCTTGTTTTCCTGTGCAGCAGGGAGTTGTTCTTGCCTACGCGTCCCACCTGCTCGGGTGCCGTCTACACCCGGTTTCAAGGTTGTTTCTGAAAATGAAGAGATAGAGACAAAAAATACTGCCTTTTTCCCACACTCTGTGGTCGAAAGTCAATGTTTAAGCCTGAGCACACTTGCCAGTTCATAAGACAGAACTTTAATAAGCACAATGCATAACTTTACTAAGCACAATTTATTTTTTAATCCCTCTTTTGATCTCTGAAAACACCAGAGATCAATCAACATAGCCCGGACCAACCACCACCTCCTCATCCTAGTCAGCCAGCCCCAGCAACGGCATTTGGAACCCC